>NC_141240.1:43105223-43170223 GCF_054856555.1 Leptonotus elevatus | reverse complement strand
CAACCCGCCGTGGGCGTATATTTGAAAGATAAAAAGAAAGTTTTTGGCCCAGTCAAAAGAGTCAGCAACTCAAAACAAGGCTGACAATTCACTTTGTTTGCTCACGCCCAGCGCGTGACCAACTGTGAGGAGAGAATCATTAAAACAAATCCTGAAAAATAATTTCCCAGTAGCATTGTGTGATTAAAATCCCCCCGACGTCAGATCGACTTTTTACTCAAGCACAAATCAAAATGCAGTATCATATTTTTACAGAGTTCATTGGTATGATCCTATTTATGTTTTTGCTTTCGATTTGGAAGCTGACACAATTACTGTGGCTTCTTTCGTGTCACTTTTCCAACACGTTGTTGAGATTTCTGGCGGCCGTGCAGTCCCATTTTGTTCCTTGGCTGTGCTTTGGAGGAAAATGCATGCTGGAAGTGAATTTTCCATTTTCCATTGGCCACAACTTGATGCCGCTCAAGGATGTTGTTCAGTTCTTACTGGAAGAACACCATCACAACAGATTTCCGTCAATTGTCCCAAAGTCTGTTGAAGATCGATGCCAAAGATCCACTTTTTCTCTGATTTGTACGCGGCATACAATCTGCAGCTTGATGAGTTTTACACAGAATTGTTCTCTTGCCTCCTCGATGCAAAGTCAAGTAAAAGAGTGACAGTTAATTCCTGGTTCTCCTCAGATTGGAAACTGTCGTCTGCTGTTTGTGCTCCCCTGCGAGAATAAAGCAACACTGGCACCGGGGATGCCCGACGCACCGCTTGAGTCACACGATGCCGGATGCTACATTGACCGCCGACTGCTTACACAATGTCTTAAGGTGGTAATGAGGAAATGAGTCGCTGGAGAAAATGGCAGAGCAGCCTCTTGTTGAGAAACATAAAAGATACTGTTCCCTTGCACCGCATCTGCGAGATGAGACGATTGTAAGGCCATGACCGCAAATTAGAGTGGAGAAATAGCGCAAATACAATCGTAACAAACGTGTGTGTGTGTGTGTGTGTGCGTGCGTGTGTTTACATGTGTGCACAAGGATACTAACCCCAAGGCAGCAATTTATGCGCACACTCAGGAAGAGAGGAACAATTTTGAGTGCATAAACAGAAATTTAATTAAAAAGGGAAAATAAGGCTTTTTACAGATATTTGATCTTTGCATACAACAACACTAAATTAATTTGGTAGCGGTGACGTGGCATGAAACTCGGAGCCACGTGTTTGTGCCTATTAAATACGCATAAGTCAAACACAAGGAGGAGATTGCGATGTTTTCCAAATGAGCAAAACAAAAACTATATTTGTAGTTTGAAAAGAACATTACCCGGCAGAGGAAATTCAATTTTCAAGATCTGGCATCCACTTTCCAGTGACTCATGGAAATAACTGATGTTCGACTCATTGCCTCCATAGCAACTTTGTCTCGAACTGACAACTAACTTTTATGCAACATCATAGCCGCAGATTTTAAGCTCTCGGGAATTTCTCCCATGGATGTTGGTTGGCATAACGTGCACGGCTATATACGCTTGATCAGAGGCTGTAATGTCAGCGACCATGTGTGCATCCTATTTCGTATATTTCAAAGTTGAGTGCTCTTGTTGCCTTTCTAGATTATTTCCGAAGCTCGCATCGAGGCGCGGAAGCAACCCTTACCCGTGAGGTTGCGAAGGCCCAGCTGCCTCAGCCCGTAGTAACCGTCTCGCCTGTAGTTGAGGAAGATGGCGAGCGCATAGCGGCCTTCGTACAGTTTGGTGCCTCTGACGATGCGCAGATTCTCCAGCGGAAGGTAGTCGAACTGGTTCAGAGCCACCAGCACGTAGCCCGTCACCTCTCGGATTGACTGCAAAGAAGAGATAAGGATGCGGTTGGTATTTTTTATTTTTTTTTGTTTTGTTTTTTTCTTAAGAGCTCAGTATTGTTCATTCGGAAATGTCATCATCATTGCTCTTTTTTTTATTATTATTATTTTTTTTTAATATATATATATATATATATATATATATATATATATATATATATATATATATATATAATTTTTTTTGGTGTGTGTGTGTGTGTGTGTGTGTGAGTATGTGTATGTGCGTGCGTGCGTGCGATGCGTTTGGTATTTGAATGCAACGTGAGAATATATATATATGAGCACGGGGCACTTTTACATTTAAAGAGTGGAAGTCAAATGTTTGTTTGGTAAAAAAAGTGAAGTGATTATCGCCGGCTCCAGCAAATCCCAAAACTCAGTATCAAGACCCTGGCACAGGCCAAAATAAGAAAATGTCAGTCTAACTGCACACTGATTGCACACTTTTATTTGATTCTGAATTACATAACAGTTCTAAAATGTTTGTGTAGTCTGATTTTTACTTTTGTTGGTAAAAGGTTGTTTTTTTTTTTACCCACATGCTGAGCGCTTGATGTAACATAAATGTGACAATAACAAATAAATTGCTTGTTATAAACTGATTATTTGGTTGTGTTAACCAACCGCTGTGCGCCATATTCTCCCGCTCACTTAAGTCAGAAAGGGCTTTGCTGGCTGCACGCATTGTCCTGCCCACTTAAAGCTGGACTGTGTACTTTCTTTTTTTTTTTTCTTCTTCTTTTTTTTTCTTTTTTTTAAGAGCTCAGTATTGTTCATTCGGAAATGTCATCATCATTTTCTCTTTTATTATTATTATTATTTTTTAATATATTTTTTTATTATTATTATTTTTTTGTGTATGTGCGTGCGTGCGTGCGTGCGTGTATTTGTTAGCTCACCAGAAAACCTATTAGAAAAAATCTCCTACCGTTCACCTAAACCGAACACCAGGAGACCCGAGGAAGGACCAAAGAAAACCAAGGAAGGTGAAATCCAGCACCGACCAGACACCCCCCACCAGAACTCCTCCCCAGCCCAAGAAACATCCAGACCCCAACAAATCCAAAAAACATAAAATCAGGGAGGCCTCAAGAGACCAAAGGAGAGACCGAGAAAAGGAAGGAAGGACAGACGAAGCCGCGTGAGATCCGCAGACACCAGCCAGCCTCCACCGATTCAACGACCTGAGGAGGAAACAGATTGTGTCTGAGTTTCGGTAGATGCTGGTGTGGTGGATCTGGCGTGCATGAAAATCTCCACCAAAGAGGGTAGCCGTCGACCCCTGCCAGGACAGAGCAAGCGCAACACCTCAGGGCCCCCCAGGCCGCGGCAGCGCCAAAGGACGACCCCCGGGCCCCGCCAGGGCCACCGGACTGGACTGTGTACTTTCTGTCGTCCCCGAGTCTAGAATTCTAAATGACATCAACAGAGCCGTTGCTTTGATATGACGTAGGCGAGTGGTCGGCATCAAGCGGCCTATGAGCAAAAACTGGGCTGCTGCTAATTATTTCTGGCCCGTTATTCGTGGTATTAAAAGTGCCTCGACATTGTTGCAGTCTCGCTTCAGTACGAAATAATGAACCATTTTGCTTAAAGTGTAATTTTGTTTGGCATGCCGCTTGGAAGCGCTTCATTAAATGAAACATTCATCACGGACACTTTAAACACAGTTCTCCCTTCCGAGACTACCCCCCGTCGGAGTGTGGCTTCACAATTGATCAGGCGAGACAACTCCCTCGCCAGGGGTGTATCGGAAAATTTATACGGGAAAACTCACACATGGCCGGTCCATTCCAGGCCGAAATCCACGAGCCAAGGGTGCAGCGGAAGCGGAAGCGGAAGCGCACACGTTTGTCGGCTGCACTTTACCAGGATAGCTAAGAAATATGTCAACGCTGAATTAACCATATTTTACTGAGCAGGCGTTATGAGTGAGATACTTTAGCGTTTTAGTCAGGATATTTATTGTCAAAAAATATCAGGTCCTGTAGACTTTTTTTTTCACCTCTGTCAGAACCTTTTCTACTTACTGTATTTCATACTACAAACACACACAAGCAAGGTCTCCCAGGCGGGGAAGCGAACCCGCGCCACCGACACCCAAGGCAAGTGGCGGTACCACTCCGACATCCAGCGACGTCCGTGTCAAGTATGTTGCACGGCAGCAAGTATTAAAACACAAGCCTTTGGAGTTTCTTTTCTAGTTTCATTTTTTTATTTTTTTATTTATTTATTTTTTCTTTTTCTTTTTTCGAAGAGCTCAGTATTGTTCATTCGGAAATGTCATGATCATTGCCCCTTTTTTTTTTTCCTTTTTTGTGCGTGCGTGTATTTGTTAGCTCACCAGAAAACCTATTCATCTAAATCTCATACCGTTCACCTAAACCGAACACCGCCGTCAGGAGACCCGAGGAAGGACCAAAGAAAACCAAGGAAGGCGAAATCCAGCACCGACCAGGCACCCCCCACCAGAACTCCTCCCCAGCCCAAGAAACATCCAGACCCCGACAAATCCAAAAAACATAAAATCAGGGAGGCCTCAAGAGACCAAAGGAGAGACCGAGAAAAGGAAGGAAGGACAGACGAAGCCGCGTGAGATCCGCAGACACCAGCCAGCCTCCACCGATTCTTTTCTAGTTTTAAGCGCATAGCTCCCCGCTACAGTTTTACAACAATTACAGTCATTATCACATCGCACTGGTTAGATAGCTAATCATTTTCTTCTATGCCAATCAAAAAAACAGCTCAGTTAGCTAGTGGTAGGAGTGTCCGACCTGAGACTGGGAGGTTGAGGGTTCAATCCCTGGCCGGGCCATACCTAAGACTATAAAAATGGGACCCATTGCCGCCCCGCTTGACACTCAGCATTAAGGGTTGGAATCGGGGGGGTTAGATCACCAAATGATTCCCGAGCGCAGCCCCTGCTGCTGCTGCTCACCGCTCCCTCAGAGGATGGGTTGAATGCGGAGAACAAATTTCCACTGATTGCTAGTGGGTGTGACAATCAGTGGTACTTTAAAATAAGACATTTTCTAAATAATGAAAAAAACTATTGGTGCTTTGGGCGCAAACGCAGCAATTCAGACGGCGCCCACGGCAGCCGCGGCTTGGACTTGGCCAGGTTGAGTGGACGTGGGGCAGAACCGGGCAGAGGCGGCCGCGAACGCTCTCTCTCTCTCTGGTAATGATCCTTCCGCAGGTTCACCTACGGAACTTGTTCCCTTTTGTTGTCGTCACCTTTTCCGCATTCCGCTCGCCCCTTGGATTTGTCTTTAATTCCTTCGTTCCCGCGCCTTGGATCAAATAAGTAACATCCGCTTCTTCTTCCTTCCCTCGCGTTGGTGACGTAAGTGATTAAATTAAGAGCAGTCCGTGCGTCCGCTACGCTAGAGCCTTAAAAAAAAAACGAGTACTCGAGGCAGGAAAAAGCCCCCGAGGAGTTTTCGTACTCGAGGTACTTGCTTCAGCCCTACATTTAAGTGACTTGCTCGGTCTGTTGCGCAAGAAGGCTTGGGCATTGCTACGTTATCCCTTTTAAATGGATGAACCTCCAAAAATTTTGAGTACAGTATTCTTTTTTTTTTTTTTTTTTTTTTTCTTCTTCTAAGAGCTCAGTATTGTTCATTCGGAAATGTCATCATCATTGCTCTTTTTTTTTTTTTTTTTTTTTTAATATATATATATATATATATATATATATATATATATATATATTTTTTTTTTTTTTTGTGTGTGTGTGTGTGGGTGAGTATGTGTATGTGCGTGCGTGCGTGCGTGTATTTGTTAGCTCACCAGAAAACCTATTAGAAAAAATCTCATACCGTTCACCTAAACCGAACACCGCCGTCAGGAGACCCGAGGAAGGACCAAAGAAAACCAAGGAAGGTGAAATCCAGCACCGACCAGACACCCCCCACCAGAACTCCTCCCCAGCCCAAGAAACATCCAGACCCCGACAAATCCAAAAAACATAAAATCAGGGAGGCCTCAAGAGACCGAAGGAGAGACCGAGAAAAGGAAGGAAGGACAGACGAAGCCGCGTGAGATCCGCAGACACCAGCCAGCCTCCACCGATTCAATAACCTGAGGAGGAAAAAGATTGTGTCTGAGTTTCGGTAGATGCTGGTGTGGTGGATCTGGCGTGCATGAAAATCTCCACCAAAGAGGGGAGCCGTCGACCCCCGCCGGAACAGAGCAAGCGCAACACCTCAGGGCCCCCCAGGCCGCGGCAGCGCCAAAGGACGACCCCCGGGCCCCGCCAGGGCCACCGGCCGGAGAGCAAACCCAGGAGCAGGAGCGCCCCCCGCCCCAACACGGCCCGCGCCCCCGGCCCAACGCAGCAGGACGGGGCACTGCAGGCCCGCCAGGCACCCCACCGCCCCACCCCCCACGACCCCCCGCCCCCCATCCACCCCCGCCACAGTTGAGTACAGTATTCTAACGACATTACTTTTGCTTCCCTTCCAAAAGTTCTCGTTTCAAAGGGACAGCATTTTTTTTCCTTGATGGCTTTCAATGACATTCCAAAGTCTTAGGAACGCCTCTTTGGCGGTTGCATGCAAAATTCACAGGTTACTAATGGTTGGGTTTGTCAGAAGTCTGACCGGGAAATAAATGTCGCCCAGCTGAAATGTGCACAAGTGCTGCAGTTATGAGCGTGAGGATAATAGCAGGTGTCCGCCACAAGCGTCCATATTGTGTCTCGCATCCAGGCCGGGCTATTGCAGCACAAACACAATAGGACCAAAAACAGAACGTGGAGGTGCTTATTAGCAAAATTACAGCGTGTCAATCATCGAGAGCGAAAGAACAACATAATAAAAGAGCCACATTCATTTCAGTGACTATTTTGATTAGCATACTTATTACGGTGGATGCCTATTGTGAGGACCGTCAGAAAGTCCTGGTAAAAAAAAATAAACAATAACAAAATGCTTGTTGGCGAGCAAAAACAAAGTTGTTTTACTTGCTATCTCGGCTTCTGTAAAAAAAACATTTCTTCCTTGCAGAGGATTCTTGATTCCGCCCCCCTGGTTGGAAGTCATTCCCTGCCATTACTCTGACCCCCCACCGTGGCCTTGTGTTCACTGCTGGGGGTTCGCTGAGCTCACCCGGCTATCATTAACTCGGCGGGAAGCCCCAGGTGCCCACCGAGGGCGCATTGCCACACGACCCGGCTGCTGGCTGGTACGCTCGATGGTGCTCCCTCTGTGCCCACTGTGCCCCCCCCCCCCTTTCTCCCAGCCGGCCCCCCCAGTCCAGAAAAGACTCCAAAAGATGAATATACAACACTTCCCTGTTGCCTAGCAACGTCAGGAAAAGTCCTCAAGCAGAAGCATGGGAGAGCAAAAACAAAAAAAGGAGAACAATATTTATATTTAATAGCTAATTAAATGAGATGATTGTTATGCCCATTTCCATAGTTTTGACAGAATTTAATTCCCCCTCCGATTAAATACACATGCAAATATATAGATTAAAGCTTTCGAGAGCAACTGTCATCGAAAGTATCAGGAGGACTTCTGCAGCTCGCTTGATCTAAAATAGCTGTAAGCGCTTGTGTCTTAGCACAAAGTATGTGGATTTTAAAAAAATATAAATATTATAGATCTTTTGAGTCATCATTGTTTTTCCTCTTTTGCCAAGCTGCCCTGCACATGCTTCAGAAACTGCTTCGCGGCGAAGTGCAGACTTTACAGACCACAGGTCAGCTACCCATGATGCATCGCAAGTTTTGTTTCTTTCACACGCTCTTCATAAAAAGTTGGGCGGCCCTATTGTGCAGCTTTTCAGTTGACCTTTCTACAGCAGGTCAAATGTTTTCAGGCCAAAAAAACGGAGAGCCAAACATATTTCATTTAATCATGAAAGTGCAGAAGCTTCTGGATTTTAGGAGGCGTGTTTGTCTTTAACCTCTCTTGGCATGTGCCGGCAAAACAAAACACTTTGTCGCCGCATGATTACCTGAGTTTGAGTTTATTTGAACATGAAAAAGAATAAAAACAAAAGCAAAAACAATAACAGTAATAAAAATACACCAATAAAATAAAATAAAATAAAATAGCTACATAAGAAGCAACATTCAACAAAACGCATCTAACAACGATTTTCCATGTTCAAATGGGAGTGGGAAGAAATCCCCTCCCTTTTCCATATTTTCTTAGTTGACATCAATGGTAAATAAAAAAAAAATGCTGAGGATAACAAAAGTAACTAATAATGAACCACTCCATAATTATAATATAAAATAAATGACAGCATAAACCTGACATCAGATATGACATGAATATGATGTGCTGAAAGGCAGAACTTCTCAGTACTTCAGTTGCATTATCATCTCTTTTCTCATTCTGTCAGAATTTTGAAATGCTACGTGCTACGCAGCCTAAGGAAAATACAAACGTTCGAGGTTCAACAAACAAGTTGCACCACTGGCAAGGAATTTGGATCATGTGCAAAGTTTCTTTGCTACAAGAAAAACAGTTGGCAAAATGGCAAACGGCTTTGCGAACATTTGCGACCTTGAACGAACCCTGATGAAATATTGAAAAATCAACCTTCACTACCTACGGGAACAACACTTGCAAACCTTTGCCACTCCGTGGAAAACAGACTTAAAGGGCAACAGCATCCTTAGCTTTTTTTTGCATTTCCCACATATGAGAATTGTTGCCATCCACAAGGACAATTTTAGCATCTCAACAACCTCACCCGGGAGGTCAGCATTGTACGGAAGACAACATACCAGCATATTGTCGAGCGAGGCAGCAGACGTTCAGCATTTATTGTTTCGTGTCCTCGGATAACGATACAGGGTTTTTCACCAGGAAAGACAAAATCAATTATCAAGAGTAACATGCATAACATGAAACTATTCATACAGAGGTCACTGACGTACGATTGTTTTGCTGACATGACGGGAAGCTTAAAAAAACTGACGGATTATGTACCAACGTGGGTTTTCGTCCAACGCCAGAATCATCACAAACTGGGTCAGTACCAACAGACCCCCCCCCCCCCTTTTCGCTGTCCTAGTCCTATTAGGGAATGCACTGAGTCCGTTTGGCCGGCAGTTACGACCGTGTGCTCCTCTTACACGCCACATGAGTGAGGAAGGAAGAAAATAGGCATATAACACGCAACGGCGAGTGAACCGAGAGAGTCATTGAAGCTTGTAAATTGGAAATGCTAACGCCGCATTGTTTCTATTGTGTCTGGCTCTTTAACTTGAGTGCTTGTTTTTATTTTCATTTCATTTTTTTGCCTTGCGATTGGCTGGCAACCAGTTCACGGTGTACCCCGCCTGCTGCCCGAAGCCAGCTGGGATAGGCTCCAGCAACCCCCGCGACCCTTGTGAGGACAAGCGGTACAGAAAATGGATGGATGGATGGATTTCATTTTTTTAAATACATTATTAGGCTAAGTGTCTACTTTGTGCTGTTCTTCCCATTTGATGGAGCATCACATTCTTGGTGCTAGTTGGCTGCCGTCAACAAAACAGTCCTAGAATAACGGTGACGAACTGTAATTTAGCGATAATAACGGATCAGTGGTTAAAATAACGATGACGGCATGACGGACCGTTTGGTTCGGCTTGAAATAATGACGGACTAATTATGACAGAAAATGTACTGACACGCCCACCTCAGCATTTGCATTATATGAACGTCGGACACACAGAACGTAGAATTTACGAACATCATTTGACATGGCCTTAGTTCCAAGTTCTCGTTTGTCCTGAAGTGATCTGGTTAAGAATGCAGTCTCTTGCTCGGCCATAGGCGGACCAGAGACATTTGAGCCGGTTGAGTCCGTACAAAGGAAGCGGGTTTCATACTGCAAAGAGTTAAACAAGATCGCCTCGCGAGGATTTGAAAACATTTACGATGAATTAGCAGAAACAGGCGGCACGGTGGCTGACTGGTTAGCACGTCCGCCTCCCAGTGGAAAGGTTGTGAGATCAAGTCCGGGCTTCGGCCTTCCTGGGTGGAGTTTGCATGTTCTCCCCGTGCCTGCGTGGCTTTTCTCCGGGTACTCCGGTTTCCTCCCACATTCCAAAAACACGCATGGCAGGTGAATTGGACACTCCAAATTGTCCATAGGTGCGATTGTGAGTATGGTTGTTCGTCTCTGTGTGCCCTGCGATTGGCTGGCAACCAGTTCAGGGTGTAACCCCGCCTCCTGCCCGAAGCCAGCTGGGATAGGCTCCAGCAACCCCCGCGACCCTTGTGAGGACAAGCGGTACAGAAAATGGATGGATGGATAGCAGAAACTTATGCAAGCAAATGGAACAAAACGGGTATTTCAGGCTAATTGCCGAGACAGCCATTTTTTTCAGGCAGCTTGAGAGGCACCTCGCCAGTGAATACGCATAGAAATGTCTGCCTTGTCTTCTAAGGAACTGCCTCAGGGTAGCACCCAGCATTTTCAGAAAATGCCTGCATAACACCATTTAAAAAGGATTTTGCAAAAATATGCTCACAGATGATTATACTTTATTGACATTTGTGAGCATCAGTGCAGACTTCTCAAGCGAGAAAGCACCAGGTCAGGAAACGGGATTTTGGTGTGAAAAAAAAAGAGGATCTCGATTATCTTCTCTCACTTCTTATTTTACTCGAGTCACAACAGCATGAGGAAAATAATGAGATACTTAGAACAGCCTCGGTACCGCGGTGCCACAATTATAAAAAAGACCTTGTGGATTCTTAAGAGATGGTGTTGGTGAAGCCAAAGTCACAAAAATTAGGGACGTTTATGGGCAGGAGGTGCGGCGACGCTGAGGCGGGAAATTCGGCGCGCGCGCGGGAGGCATTTTAAGCATAATTAATTGCACACCTGCTTCTGTCTCCTGCTTGAGTGGAAAAGTAAACATGGAGGACAGCACAAAAAGGAAAGAGGCGATGGAAAGGCCTAAGAAAACCCCGGGGGGAGGAAGTCAAACTTGATGGATAAAGGGCAAAAAAGGCGTCGAGCTCGGGGAAATATCGTAACGCGGTTACGATACAAGAAGATGGGACACATATTATGGTGATTACGACTCATTTCCATACATATAGAGCACTCTGCCAGTGAGTCAAGGAGAGTGCAGTGGCGCATGTCAGCAGAGACTCTCAACAGTCTGAGCCGACCGGATTGGCGGCGGCGGGCGGTGCAATCTGAATCCTCCACGTGGCGGCAAAGTCAATGGGCGGGCGGGGACCTGTTTACCAATTCGCCTCAATGGGCTGCCTAAAAGAGGCATGCACACCTCCTTTCACCTCATGGGGCTATTTGGCTGCTAAGTATGCTGAGAGCACTCGGGCGTGACTTTCAAGATTTGGAGGAATCCTGTAGTGTAAAAAATCAAAAAAAATCACATGCCTCTGAGAGGGCCATTGACTTTGAAATAAATGAAAACCCAGTCCAGGCGTATGTCGCTGTGAAGATGATTGTTCAATGGTCCAGGTGAGGGTCTTCAGAAAACCTTCCGAATGCTTCCATTTGATCTTTTTGGCTAGTGATGAGTTATTAACATTGTTTTTTTAGTTTTAATTTATATTTGAGCCGTTTTGGATTTACTTATAGCAGTATGGCTCAATGAATAGAATTGTATTCTTATCTGTGTTACTTTCATGAGAAAGGGCAACGGGTTTGTACATTTGTTATCTCTAATGGGAGGGCCGGTCTCTGCCGGTCGGAAGGGAGTCACAGGCTTATTATTATTGTTTTTCTCTAATCTGATTTATACCCATGGGAACAGATTCTCTTGTATTCACTGAGTTGTAACCAAGTGTGCTGTGGGCTGATGGGCGGAGACTATTCTATTCACCCACTTTTGAATAAATGAAGGATGTGCCGGAGAGCCTGACACAATCTGACCAGAACACGGCTTGAGTGTCGTCAGCCTTTTGTCATCAGAAGCTTCTGATAATTATTTACCTTTGCAAAGGGACTTCTTCACCAGGATCTCACCATTCAGTTAATTGAACACGCAAAGAGTACAATACTTAATATTGTTTACTCTAACACTAGATAAGCAAATGTCTAGTACTAAAACTAGAGACATCGATACATTCCTGTTTCTCAAAACCGATACTGAAAAGCTTCTCGAATTCCACAAAACTACTGTGATAAGGATTCATAAAGTGCACTAACAAAAACTAATACAAATAATTAAGTCCAATACCGCACAGCCCTGCATAATTGGAAGTTGCCATCCAGGCACCGCGCGGTCAGACCTAGCATGCTAGCGAAGCTAGCAGGGCTAATATTACACGTCCATGAATAAGCAGTGACGCTTGCGTCCTTATTTCCGTCGATTAGTGTGCGCAAAAAAAGTGTCACATGTTTTACTGGCAAACAAACATACGTCCAAAAATTTGCGAGGCAGCTTGGAAGTACAAATTGTAGCACCGCGTGGTTGTTAGCCAACAAGAGCCGGAGTCCTCAACGACAGTCAAGGGTTGGTCATCAAGCGATTGGCGCCAAACCACGATGTGAAATAACACATGGTTATCTAGTTCAAGTTTTCAGATTTATTGATATGACGTTATAATTCCTAACATTGGCCTGATAATGATGTTGTTGATCATTATCATGCATCGCTAACTGAGACAATAAACGTGTGAGGAGGGAAACCCTGTATTTCCGTCTCCACCAAAACTGAATACAAGGTTTCCCCCCTAACACGACACGCACCCACCGCTCTATTCATTGAAACTTCCTCCACACACCCGGGGCCAAATTGAGGACCCTGGGAGTCAGATAGGGCCTTCTGTGCTGCAGCCCCACAATTGTGGAACGCCCTCCCTGACACGCTGAGGACACCACAATTCATTGACTGTTTAAAAAAAGAACCTAAGGCCCCCCCCCCCTTAGATGTTTATTTATTTATTTATTCAAAAATAAATAAAAATGCAGTTTTCTTTTCTACTTGTAGTTCTTTGAGATCTTGCGAGGTAAAGGGCGTTATACATAAAATAATAATAAATGATATTAATAATAATAATAATAATAATAATTATTATTATTATTATTATTGTTATTATTATTATTGTTAGGACTTGGCTGACACAACCATATCACGCAGCACCTCAGTTGACCTCATGAGACCTCAGTTCAGCAAACATCAATTAACCCAGTGCATGTTTTTTTTTTACCTGCCTTTTTTCAATATCTCTTCATGAAGATGGACGAGTGAACCAAACCTGGCATTCAAACTACATACATAATACACGTTATTCAAAATAAAAAAAACTAGTTTTATAAATGTATTGGGGCGGCATGGCTCAGCGGTAGAGTGGTCGTCCTCAACGCAGAGGTTGTGGGTTCGATCCCTGGCCCTTGTGATCTGCATGTCAGGGTATCTTTGAATAAGATGCTAATCCTCCAGTTGCTCCTGATGACGTGAATGTCAAGTACTTTGAGTGCCTTAACAGCGCTATACGAGTCCATAAAGTGTAATTAATTATAATACAAACTGGTGCATTCAACTTTTGAAGTCCAACTGTATAACCCAATAATGCGTCTCCATACTTCTGTCCATGTCTAAAGTGGTGGTCCGAACATGAACACACTTCATCAAATTGTGGGACTCTTGACGTTGGGTCGTCGCCCTGCCGGTGGTTGCGTGTTTGCATCCGGATGGGCCTCGAGCGGCGGTTGAGTTTCTTTCTTCCCCTCAGTGCTGACACTTATGGTCTCAGACAGGGTGACCATCACGCTGAACATTGTTTTATAAGCGGCTTCTGCGAGGCATCTTGCTTGTCAAGACGCATAAAAAAGTTCCCCGTTCACCAAAAGGGAGCGCGGGATGGTCGCCATCACACGCCGCAAACTGTGGCGAAACCTCGTTAGACATAAATAACTCACGAGGTGAGTAGCAATTCTCGTCGACAAAACTCTTACAACGTCCAACGTGGGGGGAGAAACTCAGCCAAGGTTCCGAATAAAGAATTCACAGTGCAGACAAGTGGAGGAGTTCAAGTATCTTGGGGTCTTGTTCACGAGTGAGGGTAGGTTAGAGCGGGAGATCGACAGACGGATCGGTGCAGCGTCTGCAGTGATGCGGACGCTGTATCGGTCCGTTGTGGTGAAGGAGGAGCTGAGCCGAAAGGCAAAGCTCTCGATTTACCGGTCGATCTACGTTCCTGCCCTCACCTACGGTCACGAGCTGTGGGTCGTGACCGAAAGAACGAGATCCCGGATACAAGCGGCCGAAATGAGTTTCCTCCGCAGGGTAGCCGGACTCTCCCTTCGAGATAGGGTGAGAAGCTCGGTCATTCGGGAGGGACTCAGCGTCGAGCCGCTACTCCTCCATGTTGAGAGGAACCAGTTGAGGTGGCTGGGGCATCTGGTTCGGATGCCTCCTGGGCGCCTCCCTGGGGAGGTGTTCCGGGCATGTCCTACCGGCAGGAGGCCCCGGGGACGACCCAGGACACGCTGGAGAGACGACGTCTCACGGCTGGCCTGGGAACGCCTTGGGATCCCGTCGGAGGAGCTGGCTGAAGTGGCTGGGGAGAGGGAAGTCTGGGCTTCCCTGCTAAAGCTGCTGCCCCCGCGACCCGACCCCGGATAAGCGGAATTGAAGACGGAACGGAACAGTGCAGACCGCCACGCGAAGAAGTTAAAGTGGCACAACATCTCGTCTCGGAAGCCAAATGTCCATGTTTGTGTTTTCTCCTTAACGGCACCATTGGGGGGTTTTGTAAACTGCAAATGCATTCGAGCTCGATAAGCAAGCAGCTGTGATGTGAATTAAAACAGTGTCAGATTTGATAGGCCCGCTATCTCTGTGCCGCGTGCGTGCGTGCGTGCGTGCGTGCGGCGAGAGCGCCCCTTTTCTGTCGCATGTCGTTGTGACACACAGCACGTTGCGCCACTGAGCTGCTTCATTACCCCCGAATCAAATCCTAACCGCTGATGGATGTCCTGATTTGCAGCGACACAAAAGGTGCGTGTCTTTGTGCGCGCGCTTGTGTGTTTGACCGCACAACTGTGTGTAGGTGTAAAAAGCATTTAGCCAGGCTGGTCTTCCAATTAGACCAATGAAATCAAAGACAGAGAGAGAGAACATTTTCACAGTTTAAGGAGGGCTAACTTCATCGGCGCACACCGTCTGATTGGCAACTGCGAAAAAAGGAATTTGAAACTCAATTCCTGGACGGATTGAAACATCTTGTGCCCGCTCGTGTCTTTGTCAAGGCATCAAGGCGTCGCACGTGGACAACGCTCCAAAATGCACGTTTTTCCAAATGATTTCCCGGAAACCCGAACAAAGCAATACAACATCATTGAAATTGTGACGTCAATTCCTTCATTTTTGCTGCGAGCTGAAAGCTTTTGGGTTAAAAATATACTCAATCAAAATCTCAACTGATTTAGACTGACCACAATAACTCTGAAAGGTGCAGTTTTGTTTTATGGTGGTGTGTGTGTGTGTGTGTGGGGGGGGGGGGGGGGGTGGTGATTCTAGGGACCCAGAAAAACTGTCAGTTTTTCACAAAACTGCACCTTTCAGAGCCTTTTATTGTGGGTAGTCTACGGCACACCTGTGCACTAATCATGGTGTCTAATCAGCATCTTGATATAGCACACCTGTGAGGTGGGATGGATTATCTCGGCAAAGGAGAAGTGCTCATTATGACAGATTTAGAAATTTAGAATTGGTGATCTTGTGTATGTGGAAGAAGTTTAAGATCTTTGAGTTCATCGCGTAAAAAATGAGAGCAAAAACTAGTGTTGTGTTTAGATTTTTGTTGAATACATTTAAATTTTTTTTTAAAAATGATCAACAGCTGCATCAAAGCCTTCTGTATGCTCTAGCATAAAAAAAAAAAACATTAAAAAACAAAAAAAACAAAACAACAACGTTGTATTTATTTTCATGTCTTAATTTATGTCCTTTTTTTCAAAACCAAACATTGTTTCAAATTGACAGTGAATAAAATGCACAAATTTGTTTTGTTTCAGTTACTATTTTGGTTTGCAACATGGCAGAAAGCACGTCTACAAAAATTGGAGAGTATTTACAGATGAGATGATAAAGTTCTGAGAATTTAATTATAATAATAAGTATCAATTAATTTTGATAATCAATTCGTTGCCGATTAATTGATTAATGTAACCGTCTCTGTCAACTAAGTTGTGTATCAGATGTAGAAATTTGGAAATAAAAGATGAACTGTTGATCATTTTTCAATTTTTTTTAAAATGTACTCAACAAAAAACACACTTTTGCTTGATTTTAGTCAAAGGGAAAGAATGCGGGCACACGGTATGTGGAAATAAACACAATAGACCTGAAGCGACGTGTCGCAGTTCACCACAAAGTTAACAATTTGCTTGGTGGTTGTTGATTACGTAACATTAAACCAAAAGCAATAAAGTTCCAACAATAACCAAATGACCGCAAACTAATGATGGCTAACTTACTAGCTTGTAGCATTTAGCGACAGTAGCCGCTTTTTGGCTATAATTGTGTGTGAAGTTGAAATTGCGCTAACTTCGATATGTTGTTCTGCTCGGTCAACTATATTGCAGGCTTGCGTAAACCAGACGGAGGTACGAGCTCATCTACTGTAGCTAATCTGAAAGGGAGCTAAATTCAACACAAATCAACTGGGCACTGGCCAGCAACGAATGGATGCAAACTGAACTCATGGTACGCCACACCAGGGGTGGCTTGAGGGTCAGAGGTTAAGGGATGCTGAGATCCTGGTCAGGCAAGATAAATGTAACAGTTTTGCACATTTTAACACAATTTTATTCCCACATTAATGAAAGGGAAGTATAAGACTTTTCGATCATGGGCATCCAATCGGTTAGCTTTTCAGTAGCAACCTTGTCTTTAAATTGAACACACGCACAAGACACAATTGCGACAGAGGAATGTTGCTGCGTCTGACCACCTGAAACCGTCTTCGGGCTCGGACAGGAAAATGTGTTTGTTCCTCGGCAACAGATACAATAGAGGACTCAAATCTGAATTTCTTAAAAGTCAGCTTTGGCTTTTGATAATTATGATCAACCAACACTCAAGTCTACAAAAATAATGCCACCATATCCCAACAGTAAATTTCCTAAGTTGATCAGTCGTCAATTCCAGGCCAGGACTGGACATGAACCCTGCGCAATGGCTGTCTCGGGGCCTCTGCACCAAATAGTCATGCCGTAAAATACGACCCGACAAGCTGCGAGGTTCTGAAAAGGTCGGGACTATTGGCAGTAACCAAACCAGTGTTTGCTATTATTATAGCTCTTTCTGGCAGCAAAATGAGTACCCTGCTCACTTTACTCATAGTTCAGCTCTCGTGCCCTGATGCCTCTTATCGTTCCATAATTGTGGGGTTGTATAAAATACAATGACGACCGGTCATTTCTTTTCTACCGATCCTCAAACGTTCCAGTAGTTTGCAGTTGGAATGTTTTTAAACCATAAAACCATTTTTCTCATGGAAAATTAATTCCAGTACTCAAATAAAATGGAACGCTATTTGAAATAGGAGGAAAATAAGTCAGGTGTGTGAGACTTCCTCCTGTTTACTGTGTTTACTGTTGCTGGCGCTAATGCATTTGCAAAGTGGATGCCAGCAGCCCCAAACACGAGGCGTATTTCACCATTGCTGGATATCAAGCTTCCGTGCGCCACATTTACACTTTGGAAATAACTACAGTGAGATATATATATATATAAATAAATAAATATATATATATATATAAATAAATATATATATATATATATATATATATATAAATAAATAAATATATATATATAAATATATATATTTATATATATATATATATAGATATATATTTCTATATATATAAATAAATATATATATATATATATATATATATATATATATATATATATTTATATATATATATATAGATATTTATATATATATATATATTTATATATATATATATATATTTTATATATACATATATAGATATTTATATATATTTATATATATATATATATATATATATATTTATATATATATATTTATTTATTTATATATATATATATATATATATATATATTTATTTATATATATATATATATTTATTTATTTATATATATATATATATATTTTTTTTATATAGATATATATATATATATATTAGAAGTGTCAGTTGACCAAAATTTCTTGATTCTTGTTCTTGTCAATGTTAATATTGATTGACTTTTCGTGTTCTCTCAGCTTCACAATTGCCTGTTTTTTCACTTGCAGGCAACTCTCCATTTTGGTTGCACACCTATTTTTGAATCATTCAAAACTGAGCAAGCAAAACACACCTGTTGGTCACGTTCCACAAATTTCACAGGAAAAAAATGCGTCGGCTCAGACAGAAGGAGCTAAGTTTCAGCAGTATCGGAGTCAGTTGTAAATACCTGGGGGGGGGGGGGGGGATCTCAAACGTTGAGCTCTCTTGTCTTATATTCATCTTTTGATGTCAAACCCAAATGTTAGTCAAAAGCAAAAATAAAGAAATTGGCCGCACTCTTATAATACATTTGGAGGCGAGTATACGTCTTGAGAGTTTTTGCTCTTTTGTAGAACACACGGATTCGAAAATCGAATCCCCGTCGAGAACTCACTCTTTAAGAAACGCGCATCACATGTTAAGTATCCTGCAGCTACGATTCGCACCAAATGAGCTCCAGTCAGGGTGCGCGTGTGCACGTAACGGGATTGGATGAGAGCTTCAAACATCCCTCTTGGCGACGCACATCTGCCGCCATCATTTGCCGTAATGTCGCCATCCCAGCAGGCCGCTCCCGCACTGTGCCGAGCGCTTCCGAATTGATTTAGTGCATTAATTAGGGCCCTGTTATGAGCTGTCATGGACAATATTCTACAATTTGAGAAGCAAGAGGCGCACCTCGGGATCATCTTGATGACTTGCGGAGGTTTTGATGGGGGGGGGGCGCCCTTTCATGGCCGTACCTTTTAATTGAATGGAAATGGCTTTGCCCCCTTTGAGTGGCACGGAAGCTGCAAGACGTTCATTTCACCTCTGAGACCGACTGCGCTTTCATTATTCGGACAAATAAGCAGACACGATGACGCACGCTGTGTACACAAATTTTGGCAAGCTGGCATCAAACAAGCAACCGGTTGGGCATGGTGAGTTCTCGATTGCTCGTATTTTGAGAAAGGTGCTACATCTGACTATTAATTATTATTATTATTATTATTTTATATGCATGGTTTAGGATGCCTGAGCAACCGCAGAGCACAAAGTCTTTGCGAAGAAGGCTGGGAAAGTGCCTTGGACTCCACGGGGAGCAGTTTGAAGAGGAAAAATGTGTAGTCTGTATTGGAAATGTATCTTTTGTGGAACTTTTGAGACACTTAAAGTTAGTCTCAATACTTTTCTTTCAATTATAACTAATAACAATGCCTTCTCGGGCTGTAACGAATGATTCATCTTTAACTGCAAATTGTCCAAATTCTCTGAATTTCAGCCTCTTAAATGTAAATATTCAGTCTGCCATGAAAGCAGACTGATTATCTTCGTGTTGAATTTACAAACATCTGCTTTTACTTCAGAAAAAAAACAAAAAAACTTTTGCCTATTTTCTGACATGTTATGGCCCAAACCAGTAACTTAATGTTCGTACATTTTCTGCACTGGCAATTTGAAATCATTTTTTAATTAAGGGATGGAAATTGTTATTATTTCTAATCTCATTCATCAATTCATTAAAAAAATATTGCATCAAAATAATTGTTAGTGTCTAGTATCTTTTTGGGTTTGAGTTTATTAAAAACAATGAAGTAAAAATTCACAACATTAGAATAAAATTACATGACAAATATATATATATATATATATATATATATATATATATATATATATATATATATATATATATATATATATATTTTATTTTAAATGTATACAATATAATATAATATATGTATAAATATCATCCACCCATACATTATCTGAACCGCTTATCATTTAACCTTTATTTATCCAGTTTAGGCAATTGAGAACAGATTCTGCAGACAGGAGACGAAAACATTTCTCAAACTTGTTTGCGTTTGTAAAATATTTTCAGAAAATCAATTAGCTAATTATTTAATTGGATACAGAAATACAATTGGATACTCCCAGGCATTTTCACTGAAGCAACTCCCTTCGCTCCCGGCTCTTTTACTGGATTTTGACTGATTTTGCAAGGCCCACAGAATATTGTGTTCTATTGCTATAAAAACATGGAAGCTACCAAAAGAAAGATGGGAGTCTCTTCTTCCATCAGGAAAAAAAGTGTTTTGTTTTCTATCTGATTTCGTTTTGCAGCAATTAGCATTAGAATATAGTTTATTCACAAATCCGGTTAAAACCTCTCAACTGAAGAGAATGCTTGAAGCAATGATAGCTATTGTATAATGGCCAGCAGGTGGCAGCAGAGTATAAGAGATTAACCCAGGCCATGTTGAAAAAAGCTCTTTTCCTCACGGTTTTAACCGGATTTGTGAATAAACTATATTCTAATGCTAATTGCTGTAAAAAAAAACTGATAGAAAACAAAACACTTTTTTTCCTGATGAAAGGAGAGACTCCCATCTTTCTTTTGGTAGCTTCCAAGTTTTTTTTTTCTCTTTTTTTATTTTTTATTTTATTATTATTATTATTATTATTATTATTATTATTATTATTTTTTTTTTTTAAACTGATAGAAAACAAAACACTTTTTTTTCCTGATGAAAGAGACTCCCATCTTTCTTTTGGTAGCTTCCATGTTTTTTTTTTCTCTTTTTTTTATTTTATTTTTTTTTAATTATTATTATTATTATATATATTTTTTTAAACTGATAGAAAACAAAACACTTTTTTTCCTGATGAAAGAGACTCCCATCTTTCTTTTGGTAGCTTCCATGTTTTTTTTTTCTCTTTTTTTAATTTTTTTTAATTATTATTATTATTATTATTATTATTATTATTATTATTATTATTATTATTATTATTATTATTATTATTATTATTTTTAAAAACTGATAGAAAACAAAACACTTTTTTTCCTGATGAAAGAGACTCCCATCTTTCTTTTGGTAGCTTCCAAGTTTTTTTTTCTCTTTTTTTTTTAATTTTTTTATTATTAATATTATTATTATTATTATTTTTTTTTTTTTTTTTAAACTGACAGAAAACAAAACACTTTTTTTCCTGATGAAAGAGACTCCCATCTTTCTTTTGGTAGCTTCCATGTTTTTATAGCAATAGAACACAATATTCTGTGGGCCTTGCAAAATCAGTCAAAATCCAGTAAAAGAGCCGGGAGCGAAGGGAGTTGCTTCAGTGAAAATGGCTGCAAGTGAATGAGTTAATTGATTACAAAAAAAGATTAATCATTTGTTACAGCCCGAGAAGGCATTGTTATTAGTTATATTTGAAACTTTTTTCTTTCCACTTCATGCATACTTATTTAGGACTCTATGCCACGGAGGAGGCGGGACTTCCGACGTCCGGCTTTTCACCCATCCACTTTGTTTCCGTTTCCGGTTTGCGACGTGTGTGCCGCGCCCCCTCGGTTGCGCGGTCCCGTCGACGGGCGCGAGGCTGCCTGTCTCAGTGTCCGAATGATTTCAGATAGCCGAGACGCCCTCCCGCCGATGAGCGGGGGCGCAGGGGTGGACGGGTGCGAGCGTTGGCACGGAAACGCCGCTGATGTGTAAAACCCGGAAGCCGGTGGCATCCGCCCCATCGCTTATTAATGGAAGTTTGAGTCTTATCTCGTCTAGTTTTCTTCCAGGGAAAGATTTTACGGCCAAGGCAAACACGGATTCGGTATGAATATATCTCCCTCATTGGTTCATCACTTATGAGAAAAGCACACGGGCACGAGAACGTCATTAGTCTCTCCGCGTCACTCTCGGGCTGGTGCTCGCAGCAGATAAGGCGACTGAAAAGTCTCGCTGTCTGCATGCGACACCCCTCGCACCTCACCGACGGTCTCCTTCATCCCTCTTCACGACGGAGCTTGCGTGCCAACGTGAGAGCGGGCGGGGATGCTATTGAACGTAGCCCATATGCGTTTGCTGTAATCCATGGCACACGCCCGGGTCCAGGACTCTCCGGGGCAACCTTGGCATCCGGCCGGGCTTGTGCTCGCTCGCTCCGGCTGCCGTATTGATCCAACTTTAATGAAGAGTCCGTCAGCGTAGGTGACACCGTTAGCCGCTTGGAGGCCACCGGGGTCACTTGGCGCAGCTCCTCGGTTCACTTCTGGGAAAATGGGTCATTCTGAGCGACAGGCAGCCGCTGGCCAGCTCACATCGGGGGGGGGGGGATGCCAGGCGAAGGCTCGGCGATCCCCTTTCAACATTGGGAAGCGTGTAGTCACATGCTATTTTCACACGGTTCTTTCTCAGTTATTGGACAAGGATTTTATGTGGGAACCTAAGTAACAATGTAACTCTTTATTATTGATTTATCATTATTTAGAATTCTTGTGACAATTAATGTCATTATATGCATTCCTAAATAGGATCAAATCAAACTTTATTCATATAGCACTTTTCTGGATGAGAACACATTTGAAAACATTTCAGATGTTTTTCGAGATGCAAGCTGTTGTTTGGACAATTTCTTGCTTTGACTTGCAAGCAAAACTGA
Organism: Leptonotus elevatus; assembly: GCF_054856555.1. Lineage (NCBI taxonomy): Eukaryota > Metazoa > Chordata > Actinopteri > Syngnathiformes > Syngnathidae > Leptonotus > Leptonotus elevatus. Next base: position 43,147,749 of record NC_141240.1, on the reverse strand, counting down.
GATATGAGCGCTGTGCGGTGCAGGTGGACTCAACTCAAGATACTTCACAACAAACGCTAGTTTGGCACATTGAGAACAAAAACAAGTTTCAAGATGTTGAAATTACTGTGAAATTAAACATAAAACAAGATCAATACTGCAGCGTAATGAGTCAATTACAGTATTTGTGAAACTCTTCTTTGTTGTGTCTGCTTGACTGTATTGCACTGCCCTCCAGCTGCACATACAAAAAGGACCCGCAATGAACGAATCATGATGCACAAATGATTTATTCGGCTGGATCAGATCGGCAGATATTTTTGCATGTTTTTGCAAAATGGGGGATCGGTTGTAATGTTATGATTCGCCAGTCAATCATCGATGTCATGGGTCTGCAAAATGACATCACAGTAAACAAAATCTCAATCATTCCAGGGCGGTTTTGTGCTGCCATTGCTAATATGGTTTATCAAAAAATGTTCCCTAAATAATATGAAATACTTTCTTTGGGTGGGGGTGTCAAATCCCCCCATCCTGATCATGTAAAGCCGAGCTTCTTTTTTTTACATTCTACTTTATTATATTATTACTATATATTATGTATATATATTACAAAGTACATTTTTAGTATAGTTATTAGTAGGGGTGTGAATTGCTTAGTACCTGGCGATTCAATTTGTATCACGATTCGATTGGATACCGATTAATCCCGATGCAAATCTATAAATTGATGATTGCGATTTTTTTTTAACTCAAAATTTGAAAATACTAATCAGTAAACTTGTACATGTACACTGTAAGATTTGTATGAAAATGTAATTATCTGAAAGTTTCATGTTTGAACAGCACTGGAATCAAATATTAAGGCCTAATGTTCCATTAATATAACATTCTTCCATGCTTAATGTGTGAATCCTAACCCTAAGTAAGACATTTTGTTGAATATTCCCATAAAAAAATGTGATGTTTAAAAATCGATCCGGCCACATATCGAATCGATTTGAGAATTGCGCGCTGTAATATTGCGATATATTGCCGAATCGATTTTTTCTAACACCCCTAGTTATTAGAATATTTTCCTTATTAAAAACACATATTTTGTTGGGTTTTCAGGGAGGCTGAATTGGATTGATGGCATTTCTATTGATTTAAACGAGGAAAGATAATTTGAGATATGAATGATTTAAATTACAATCATGATCACAAAATAAACTGAAGACCGCATTAGGTTTGAACGACAGGTGAACAGTGCAATAAGTTGAACATGGTTTTCTTTTTTTTTTTAGCTATCTATAGAGATTATTAACCTGAAATGTTTACAATATTGTGATGTATGCCGTCTGATTTACAGTGTCTAAAGATTGGTTTTCCATTTACACAGAGAGACTAGCAAAGATTTATGCATTATCTCACAGAATGACGGGGAAATAAAATGAATGGGTAAATGGGAAAGTCAGAGATCCGCTTTGAACCCCGAGCGGTCGCTGAGCCATCCCATCCATCTACCTGTCAGCGTTTGTCTCGTCCACCGCGCTCACCTGCTCCGTTACGGCACCGCTGTGACAGAAGCAACCAGCAGCGAAGGCGCGCACACACAATCTTAAAAATGGTCATTTTAGCACAGCTGCTGTTTTTGTCTGCAGTTAAATTGACACCCCAGTAACTCCTCGACCCCCCCCCCCCCTTCGTCTCATTTCAGGCCCCACTCTCATTGTCATCTCAAATGACTTGATGCACTTTAGGAATATAAGAGTGAAAATATTAGTGAAAGTGAAAGATTAGGTTTCTCAGTTTTGGAACAAAATTCTTTGGTTGACTTTTAAAGTAAACAAACACAGTACTGGTTTTGAGAATAAGCCTCAGCAATTTATTGTATATATATAACACGTTTAAAAAAAAAAAAAAAAAAAAAAAAAAGTATGTTTGCAAAAATGAACATTTCATCATTTGAACATCATTTAATTGGAAGATCATAATATGCTCGTTGGTAATTTTCTCCATCTGCTGGCCAAACCAAGCGGCCATCAAACTAACTCATGTACAAACAACAGTAACTAACTATAATAATCGTTATGACTCGAGATAAAGCTCTCTCCCAATAAGTTAAAATCAAATTGCATCAAATGAAGGGGAACATATTAATAATAATAATAATAATAAAAAAAAAACTGTGGCGAAGACAAACAGTTTCCATGGCAACCCGGCTCAACTCAAGAGACCTGACCTCTCTCACATCCACTTAACAATCCCCAGATGTCTAATTGTTTCCCTAATGATGCTGAGCCTAATGGGACTGTTTATGGTGTTCATTTTATGGCGCTGGCCCAGTAATTAGACTGCACGCACTTCATTAAACAGCGCCGAGTCCACGCCGCACACATTTATCTGTCCATGGTGCTGAGGTTCGTGACTCGCACGCACGCACACACAATATGGTGCCTCTGTCCATGGTGTTGAAACAACAGGGGCCTCATTTTGAACTCTCCGAGCCGCTTGTGGTGATTTATAAGCACAAAAAAACCTGGCAGGAGAATGCGCGTATGAATACGTAACCTGCGCCATTTAATTCCGCTTCATTCATCATTAACATTTAAAGCGCTGGTTTTATGAGAACGCGTGGCCATGCGATCAAAATATTTGTATAGCACTTTTTACGCTGGCCATGTGCAAAAACCGCTGGAATCTTTCAGTCTGAACAAAAAGCATGAGTCCAATCTCGGCGTTCTACTCTTGCCACGGGATAAAAATCCCAGATTATTACATGATATCAAGCAAATACAGTTGTATCCTGATTCATTCGTTTAGTACACTCTTTGCTCAAAGCAAATATTTGTGTAGCACTTTGAAACCATGGGAATTATTCAGTCTGAAAAAAAAAAAAAAACCACGAGTCCAATCCTCGATTTTTGCTCTGAATATTTCAACGCTTCCCACCGTGAGGTTCAAATCCCAGATGACATTACTGGTCTCTTGATTTATGAGATGAATGTGTTCCCTGACCATGTTCATAGCTCAAAGCACTCGTACCATAAGCATTTTTCACCATTCAAATGAATGGAAATGTCATTGATCTGGAACTGTGCCCCCATAAATACAGACAAAAAAAAACAACCTGTAATGTGACAATATTGTACTGTATAAAAATGTTAAATGAATAACAATGACATCACGTGTAAATAATTAATTAATTAATTAATTAATTAATTTTCATGATTGAATTCATTGCACATCGTGCTACTCCTTCTGGTGTGTGAACATTGCCACCGGTATATTGCGGTATATTACATACATTTAATCAATTAAAACATATTGTCTGTCTGCATGTTTTGCTTTGCAACATGGATGCACGCGCAACAAACCAAAACTTCTCAACTTTGTGCGGAAAATCCCTGCGGAATTCCAGCTACGAATGCACCTCCAGATTATGCGCGGTGCGGAAGCAGGATGTGTTTGTTGTTGTGGACCAAAAAGATTTTTTTCTGGCCAATGATCATGGTTCAGTTAAAAAAAGAAGAAGTGGGAATTGGCTCGCAGGTATAAGTTTGACATGATTAATATGTTGTTTTTACAATCTGCCTAAGCCCCATTAGAGAATAAAAAAAAAAAACTTTTTTTTTTTTTTTTTTTTTTTAAGTCTCATATATTGCAATTGCCCCTTGGTGCCTTTAATGTTAAAATAATGCCTGTCTTCTTTTTTCCTTTTCTTTTTTTTACAATACCGGTAATGACTTGGTGCATCACGTGTCCCTACGTTATGGGAGGCCATTATCGTATTAAAAACGAAAAATGCAATTGGCATATTGACAGTCAGTTTCCATCTCACCGTTATGTCGTAATAAAAATGAAAAAATGAATAAAATCACCATTTAAAAAAAAAAAGTGTTCTAGGGCGGGGAAACTACGGGAAATAAATAAATATCACAATTCTTCACAATGATTCATTGAAACTTTGTGTTTAATCAACTACCAAAAACCAACTTTAAATCCAGAATATACAAAGTAAAATATTAAAATATGAGCAATTAAACCAAAAAACCAATGAATGAAAAATATTGTTATTGTGCTTTATTAATATAACACATTTTTTTGCAGATTTGGGAGAATACCTGTAGAGTATTTCCATTAAAATATTGCTACACTATATGACCTTTCTGTATGCGTTCCTAACACGTTTGCGAGTGAATATTATTCATTTGAAGGAATATCACTCGATGATCATTTTCTATTTGCCTGACAACTGGATTTGACATCGACCGCTAAGCGTTAGCGTTGTTTTTTTTTTTATGACAAAGTATGCCTTACATTTAAATACTTTGTAAACAATGTGCGTAATTCTTCTTGTTGTGTCTTTTATTTCGCAGTAAAGTCATTCAACTGAATAGCGTTTGTCTCGCACTTGCAGCGCGAGCGACACGGTGCATTCGGGGTGCTTTCACAACATAGGAACTTGCAAAGACAAAATCACAAATAAGTCGTCGTAAAGTTCCACGCACGAAGACGGACATTCGGTCCTGAGCGACATCGCAATGAGCATTTATGTAAACGCGCGTGCGGCATGTGGCGCTGATTATGAGGAGGCGGGCCCAGCTGAGCGCATTTCCCAGCGCACTGCGATTTATTTGTTAGCGCACGGTTCGAGTACAAGTGATTCTTTTTGGGTATATGTCATGTTTGTCTCTCGTTTCTCTTACACCTTGTGCTGCAACATTTTTTTTTTAATTTGTTGCTCTTCAACTTCAACTTCAACAACGTCGATTTTCTCTCCAGTGAAATCGTTTTTAATCAACATCGTCGCCATTACGAGCAATCGGCTTCCCCTACCTTGAGGAAGGACAGGTTCCGGTTGCGATCGATGCTGGTTATCTCCAGGTTGCCCATGACAACTTCACAGTTCTCGTAGAGCTTCTTCAGCGTGTGGTACTGCTGGTCCAGGTCCGAAAGGGTGCTCAGCTTGTTCTCCGTACCGGGACAAACTGGAGACAAGAAGATGCACAAATTAATTCTTTTTTTTTTTTCTTCTAAGAGCTCAGTATTGTTCATTCGGAAATGTCATCATCATTGCTCTTTTTTTATTTTTTTATTTATTATTATTTTTTTTAAATATATATATATATATATATATTATTTTTTTTTTTTTTGTGTGTGTGTGTGTGTGTGTGGGTGAGTATGTGTATGTGCGTGCGTGCGTGCGTGCGTGCGTGCGTGCGTGCGTGCGTGCGTGCGTGTATTTGTTAGCTCACCAGAAAACCTATTAGAAAAAATCTCATACCGTTCACCTAAACCGAACACCAGGAGACCCGAGGAAGGACCAAAGAAAACCAAGGAAGGTGAAATCCAGCACCGACCAGACACCCCCCACCAGAACTCCTCCCCAGCCCAAGAAACATCCAGACCCCAACAAATCCAAAAAACATAAAATCAGGGAGGCCTCAAGAGACCAAAGGAGAGACAGAGAAAAGGAAGGAAGGACGGACGAAGCCGCGTGAGATCCTGAGCACAAATTAATTCTAAGGTAACGGCAACATGTCTGACTTTTTCTTTTGATGTCATCAATTCATATTCACCATATGTTGAGAACAAGACATCGTGAAAAATGTATCTGAGCGAGAGGAAACCAAAAAAAGTGGGTAAGACTGTTGCAATGTTGAACTTGCTCTCATTTCAAACAACACCCACAGCTCATAAACTCCGATATTGCTTTATAGATCGTTTGGCGCCGCGCAAAGATTAGCGCGCTGCCCTTTCTTCACTTGGCGATCCTCCATATTGCTCAGGTACACCCAGAATGGCGGCGAGGGGACCTGAGCGACAAGTGATAAATGAGATTTGCTGACCACGCGCGCTGATGAGTTATTAGAGGGGATGATTTCAGATCGGCGACAAAGAAAGTCCGAGAGAGGATATAAAATGGGTCCGATCAATGAAAATGCGTGTGCGTGACTGAGTGAAAGGTGAGCAAGCATGTGTAATAATCCGTTATTGGAACCCACTTTTTTTTTTTGTGTGTGTGTGTGTGTGTGTTTGCTTGGGGATGAAAGAGAGGTGAAAATTGAGGTGGAAACAACCCTCCAAAGCCAATTTCAGCCACACGCATACACACGCACACGCACGCACACACACACACACACACACACACACACACACACACACACACACACACACACACACACACACACACACACACACACACACACACACACAGTCAATGAGCATTTAAGCAGTTCACACTACAAGTTTGTTTCGATTTTTCGTCAAAATCGGGAGTGTTAAAATTCCACTTTAGCTCCCAAAGCGAGTTCAAATCTACTTTTTCCCCCCAGTGTTAAATATGTAACTATTTAAAAGCGAGTGTTGATTCAACTCTGCGGATGTTAAAATCCACTCCGTGGGAGTCAATTCAGCACTTTTTTGAGCTGAATTTCATATCTTGAGGAAGGTTATGACGGCCTCACAATTGACTGTTGACGGTTGAGCCCCCCACTTGTCCAGTGAGACCGCCTTGTACTTTTCTACCTCTTTTTTTTTTTTCTTCATTTTTTCATTTTTTCATTCCACGGCGGTGCGGTCGTACCCGCACTGTCGCCGCGCTCGTTTCTCGCCGCGTTCGAAAGGCTGACGCAGCAGAAGTCGGACGGCAAACGGCAAAGGCGGCGACCTCGCCGGCTTTGAGCTGTAGAAGCTAATTGAGTGGGCGACGGGCAGCTGCCGGGGTTCGACGAGCGGCATGAGCGTGAGCCGCGCCGAATCGCAACGATGGTTTGAAAGCTGTGGATCAAGGTCAGAGGTCACGCTCGCTGCAAAACTCATGATTATTATCCAGCAAATATGAAACTTTCCGGTCAGTGAATTTGCGTAGACGACATACCGATTGTTGAAAATCTTCCGGTTCTGGCGCACCGTCAACATCCTCCGCGTTATTGTTAATTGTACAAAAGCGATGCTGTTGAGGCCTCTTATGTGACCCGAACACTTTAACGCAACATTTCAGTGCAAAAATTAGGTGAGAAAAAAACAAACAACTGATGACACAAATTAAACTCCTCCGCGCTTGTTTCATTAGAAGCATCCGGAGCTGATGGAACCGTAAAACTTTTATCCGGAATGTTACATTTATGATGGTTTGGGGCCTTTTTTTTTTTTTTTTTTAGTAGAGTTCATTACACTTAGCCGTTAACGGTGATAAAGTCGCATACTAAATATAGTCGGCCAATGTGACCCTTTTACAAGTGCTTTTATTTGATGGCGTTTAAAGATTCCATGCATATTTAGAGAAGAGGACTCTCATCTCAAACCTTATAAATATTTTTTTTTACACATGGGGGCGAGGGGTACCGACCCGTGCCTGCAGGGTTCTACACTCAAGCCGAGTCTCTGCACTTCTTTCAGTGCACTTGATCTGTAGACTTTCCAGCACAATATAAAACCCAAAAAGGAAAGTAGAAGCAGGAACGCGACGTGTCAGGTGACGGCGAGGTCCTCAGATCATGTGACTTGTCATCACTTTCTCCTAATCAGGGTGAGCCAGATTCCAGGAAGATGCGGGGTTAAATCATCCCTGACATCCCCCGGGCAGCTGCTACGTCGCCATCGGGAGTTGACAGGCATCGATCATCCCCGAGTCAGCATTTTTCCTCTGCATCCTCACTGGTTTTTGACCCGCAGTCCTAACTTTGTTGTCCTTCTGATTGTTCGAACCTTTTAGCCATATTTCCTGACTTGCACGATTTTACTCCTCGCCTCCTCGCCTTACACGCAACCCAACATGCTAACTCGGTTTATTAGAGAGCAGACAACAACCTTTCTCAAATTTTCCCAGGTGTTTTTGCTGTACAGTTTTTTTGCTTTGTATTCCAAGTTTCAAGTTTATGGGCTCGAATTTTCATGCCCAACGCAAAGTACGGACATTTTTTACCAGATAAAATGCACGAAACTCCTCTCGCTGTTCATATTCAACAAGGAAACGATGAGAAAATTCTGCGAGAACATAATTACCTGCAGAATCCATTCGTCTGTTAGGTTTGCCCGATTGGTCCGATCGAGAAAAGATCGGCTGCACAAACGTATCAGCGGGAGCGGGACAAAATGTATTCTCCGGAGTTTGTCAACTCACAAATGCCGCCAGAATTCATCTTGCTGGCAATGTTAAGAAAATTTGCTGGCAAGGTCTGTGTGGCACTTTAAATATGTTTTGCCGTTCTTTTTTTTGGTCTCCAGGGTCACGTTTTTTTTTTTACGGGTTTTCTCCGGGTACTCCGGTTTCCTCCCACATTCCAAAAACATGCATGGCAGGTGAATTGGACACTCCAAATTGTCCATAGGTGTGATTGTGAGTATGGTTGTTCGTCTCTGTGTGCCCTGCGATTGGCTGGCAACCAGTTCAGGGTGTACCCCGCCTACTGCCCGAAGCCAGCTGGGATAGGCTCCAGCAACCCCCGCGACCCTTGTGAGGACAAGCGGTACAGAAAATGGATGGATGGATGGATGGATGGATGTTTGTATCAAATAATCTTTTCAAATGCTTTCTTTATGCAGTCCAGGTCCTGACAGTTTCCTGAATTGTGATTGGACAGCTGCTCTAAGTTTGTCTTGATGTGTTTTTTTTTTCTTTTCTGCCATTCTGAACGAAGCAAATGCATGACGAATTAGGACGCGTCAGTCACGCATTCATCTGCACTGCTCATCACTCTTGTACGAACGCGTCATCGCGACCTTCGGGGCGGACAGTGATGGAGTCAATGAGGTGTCAGAGATTCTGAGAGAGCACGCTTCCTTGAATCCAAGTTTTTCTTACGGCAGAAGAGTTTGCTGGTGATGTTCGGAACAGTTACTAACAACTCTGACATTTAAGTCTGCAAGGAGTTTTGACAGGATATACGGCCTCTTTTACTTCATCCCGTGTTGATTGCGCTTTGGCATTCTGAAGGCTTGCACACATTAGACGCGTGCTCATTAGGCATTCCTTGATGCTTAGATTGTTCTTATAGGGGATGATGAGTGAGTACTTAAAAGGTAAAACCCACCCCATGCAAGGCATAGGCAAATTAGGCAGTCGCCTAGGGCGCCATCTAGTGGAGAGGGCGCCAAATTGCAGGGCAAAAAAATTAATGAAATGAAATGCTGACCCTGCTATTATTTTCGTGTTTGCATTTTTGTATTGCAGAATTGCGTTGTTTTATTGTCCTATAATAATATAGTTGTAACTTTTATTCTTTTTTTTTTCTTTCTTTCTTTTTTTCTATAAAGAGCTCAGTATTGTTCATTCGGAAATGTCATCATCATTGCTCTTTATTTTTTTTATTTTTTTTATATATATATATATATATAAAAAAAAAAATTGTGTGTGTGTGGGGGTGAGTATGTGTATGTGCGTGCGTGCGTGCGGATATTTGTTAGCTCACCAAAAAACCTATTAGAAAAAATCTCATACCGTTCACCTAAACCGAACACCGCCGTCAGGAGACCCGAGGGGACCAAAGAAAACCAAGGAAGGTGAAATCCAGCACCGACCAGACACCACCCACCAGAACTCCTCCCCAGCCCAAGAAACATCCAGACCCCAACAAATCCCAAAAACATAAAATCAGGGAGGCCTCAAGAGACCGAAGGAGAGACCGAGAAAAGGAAGGAAGGACAGACGAAGCCGAGTGAGATCCACAGTAACTTTTATTCTGAAGGATACAGGAAAAGGTCTCATAAACCGGTAGGAACTGATGTAAGTAACTGACGTACTGTAAGTGCAGAGAAGACGTGTGCGCGCCACAAGAAATCAGAGAAAAAGTTTACAACTAATTCAGTGAACGATTCTTTAGCACCTGGCTGAGAAAGGAACGAGGTTCGTATTGGAGCAATGTTTCATTGTTAACTAATGTTGCTATATTTCATGTTCATTGTGTAATTTACTGCATAGTAAAACATTACCGTTTTCGTCCACTGGAGTGTGCTAAATATTTAGCAATGCTATTGCTCAAGATTCTGTTTTATTGACTAAGAATCTGGATTTCTGTATGCTTTATTTTTGTTTGAAGGTATTTATAAAGGCAACAGGTAAGGTTAAGATGTTTATTTACAATATAAATTGTAATCAAGAGATTGTCATAGCTATAAAAGAAAATAATTTAAGGCAATTCATTTATAGTATACGGTAGGGTGACCAAATGTGTCCTATTTTGGGAGGATATCCTCTTGGGGCGTCCGGGGGTTTTATAAATTCATGAAAATCTCCGGTTGGCATTGCGTGACTATTAGGAGGTGCAATACACTGTTACCACAATTTCAAGGCCAGGGCAAGTGTCCTCTTTTTTTGGAAATGGGAATATGGTCACCCTAGTATATGGCTTAAATACGGTAAAAGGATACACAAAACATACCGTTTGAGTTATTAATGACAATTTTTGTTTATTTGTATTGTAGCTCTTACAGTGTGTTCACACAAATGAAGGTTTAATAAAAGTTGTGAACCATCAGTTGTAGAGAACACCTTTATTTCAACCGAGGATGCTACAAAATGTTATAGAGCATCTATATTTATTTTGCATGATTACATTACATCATTTAAATATGTTATATTATACTGCATATATATTTTATATATATATATATATATATATATATATATATATTTTTTTTTTTTATGACTTCTAGTCCAAATAAATATGAGATCAGGACCTGGCACCCTAAATCTGACCTGCTGTTGGGGGTAAGGTAGGGGGAGGGGTTGCGCATCATCTCAGAATGTTAGCGCTATTGATAGATTGATGGCTCCCTTATGTTGTTGTCTATACATCAAAAACCTTTACAATGAAAAGGTCCAAGCCCTCAGGTACTGCATTAAGAAAGCGGCGAAAGGAGGAGGAGGAAAAACGGGCCCATGGTAGAGGCATGTATGTCAGTCAATCAGAATTGTCTATAAAAATAAACATCAAAAGAGCGTCAATTTTCGTCAATTTTTCGAAGTTTCACGTCAATTGTTAACAAAATGGGCGCCCGTCATTGACCTCATTATTTTTTATAATTTTTTATATGTATCTTACATACATAGTTTGAAAACATTTTTTAGTTAATAATGTCAACACAAATTGCAAAAGTTCTATTGCACTGTACTTGTGCTATTTATTTGTATTACTTGGGAAGGGGTCTACAATCTACATTTTCGCTTAGGGCACCAAATCACTGAGGGCCGGCCCTGACACCGTGGATTCATGATTCATCTTCAATCTTAGATATTTTGGGTGTTTTGGTTTAACTGCTTGGTTCTGGTCGCTCTCAATGCAGTCGTCCAGACACAAAAAAGCTCTTTCTGCCTCATTCTTTGAGTTTACGCTTCAAACGCTTCTCGTTTTGACCTGCATGTGAGGTCTATAGTGTCCCCCTTTATGGAAGATGTCAGACAGCCTGCAGCTCCCACACGGACCTTGGCCGTGGGTGACCTGGATGGAATGTATGGACTCCATCACAACTGGAGAGAACCCCCTGTTGCCGCCTTTATTCCAGTGCTGCTCTGACTCATCGCTTACATGTTGAGGTCTTTGTATCTGGCTTCCTTTAGAACATCCACTGCGACCTCCCAGCCACGGGTGTCCCAACAAGGGCATGCAAGTGTATTCATCTCGGATTCGATGCTACAAACACGTACGCACACACAACAAATACTGTTGTTTCAATGAAAAGGCAATCATTTATCAGCGCCTGCTGGTATGGAGGACCAAAACTGCCACAAATAAAAATTAATAAATGACTCATTAATTAATGACTAAAAGTGAAAATAAAAACGGATTTAAAAAATATAATTCACAAATTAAATCCCCCAAAATAAAAACAACTAAAAATATCTATATCCCTAAATAATTAAATACAATTAAAAAATAATTACAAAAATTAAAAAGAGATTAAAAAAATATATATATATATATATATATATATGTATGAATAAAGGGGGAAATAAATACAAAAATAATTATATAAATAAAAGTAAATATCAGTCAATTAATAAAAACGGTCTGCTCTCACATTTATTTATCTCATGCTGCAGACGCTCTGCCAGGACAAAATGTTATTCAAATGAGGGGGCGGTCCTAATGCTGAATTCGACGATGGTCGGAAGTTGGACTTTTCCGAGTTCAAACCAGGAAGTGTGTACGGTAACGCCCCCTTGAATTCCACTTGCGAAGTCGGGAAAAAAAAGCGACTGACTATAGTGATGTCACTCTACAAGAAACACAGACCGTGAATGGGAAAACACAATTTATTCGAGTATAAAACTAGATAGCTTTTTTCATTCATGAATATTCGACAGAACTTCACGTAACACAACGTAATTGACAGTATGCCGCTATCTCCCTGCAGGAAATTATACAGTGAACTACTGCACTGTATGGAATGCTAATGAAATAAGATAAAAACAATAAATGAAGCAAAATTGCGAGAAGATAAGTCTGCTGGAAGTCAAAAGGAAATTTGAGGACCAAAATAAGTATCACTATGCGCCATTTTGGCTGTTTACTTTCGCCTCAAACGTTTTCAGGTAGGAACTTGTTTTTGTATTTATTTCAACATTTATTTTTAGAATCTTGCTTTTTATTTCTGTATTTATTTTTACTTTTATTTGTTTATTTAGGGATATATATATATATATATATAAAAAAATAGATAATTTATTTTCCCATTTATATTTATTTATTTTTTTAATTTAATTTGTATTATTGTATTTTTTATATCCGTTTTTTTCCCTCACTTTTAGTAATTGATTTATTTATTTAGTCATTAATTTATTTTACATTTTGGCAGGTTTGGTCCTCCATAGGCCGGAAGGGCGGAGTTGCATGCGCACAAATGAATGCACACATTTGTGCATGTGTGAAAAGTTTAATGAGTCATCACAGCGTCATTTATCCAGTGGCTTCTCTTTGTGGGCAAATGAGGTTTATAGTTAATGTAGCACATAAGGGCTGCCAGAGATGGTGCATGCGTGTTTGTGCCTTTGCTCCAAGCCGAATATTACTCTCAACCATATGGGAGAAAAAAACAATGAAGGAAAATTCAAGAACATTAATGGTTGCGTGTACCAATATGCGAAAATCGTAAGGATATGCATAGAATGTGTGTGCGTGTGTTTATGCAAGTGTATTTAGTGTCACCCTCCAATTTTAAATCACATCAGCTTCACTAACTTTCCAAATACAATCTGTCGTCACGCACGCACGCTCACGCGCTCACGCACAACCGTTTTGTAGGGGAGGGGCGGAGTAGCTTCCCCGAAGAGGAAATAAGTTTGAGTTGGATGTAATGAGCATGCAAAAGGCAAATGAGCCCTTCAGTGTGACAACTCGTATCTCGACACAGACAGGATGTGTCGAGGGAAGCGCGTTATTGCAGCGAGAATCCAAAACGTCGTTCATTCCAACCTTCTGCCAGCCCTCACCGAACGCGTTTGCTCTCCTTTGCTGCCTAATATCTTCTCTTTGTCATCCCTGCTCCTGATCGACTAACTATCCTTGGTGACTTAGTAGTTTCAGTTGCGAGGTCAAATGGGTATATGAGTTGACAATTAAGCGAGGTAACCTTTGCCACCATAATATTGGAAAGATATGGTTAAAGCAGGGAAATGTTTCAGATTGCCAACTGACATAAGAAGCTTTGAAATAATGATCTGAATTTATGGCAAGAGCAGGATGCAGCAGAAGGATGCAAAGGCCGCTTTGACATTGTCCAACTTTATTAAAAACAAAAATCAAGGCATTATGTATTACAGTTATTTTTGATTTGACATCTGCTATAAGGCAAACAGTTTTAATTGATTGTTTCTGATTTTGGGGTGGCCCGCAGCCCCTGCGTCCCTCTCGAATAGAGCCGCGCCTGCCCTGAGGATTTCTCCACATTCAGAACCAAAGCAACGGCAATCGGTAATAAGGTAACATTTTTCAAAGCAATTTTAATCTTTTGCGCGATAGGTTCACAACCCAAACCTTCACGCAGACAGAAGAAAATGGAGGAGGGGGGGTGGGGGGACGCTTGATTCTGAGACGAAAATACTTTAGAGAAATGTTGTTATTATTTTATTTGCCTATAGTTCTTTTGGGGTATATCTAGAAAAGCTTTAGAAGTCAAATGTATTATTAGCAATAGTTGTCAGGTGTGAAGCCACTTTTCAATACCCGCATTCAATAGGTTTGCAGGCTGCCCCCCAAAAAAAAAGTTAATATAAATATAATATATATATATATTAATATAATATATATATATATATAATATATATATTAATATATATTAATATAATAAAAAATTATATATATATATATATATAGGTTTTCTGGTGAGCTAACAAATACACGCACGCACGCACGCACATACACATACTCACCCACACACACACACACACACAAAAAAAAAAAAAAATATATATATATATATATATAAAAAAAAAAAAAAAAAAAAAAAAAAAAGAGCAATGATGATGACATTTCCGAATGAACAATACTGAGCTCTAAAAAAAAGAAAAAAAAAAAAAAAAAAAAAAGGTTTGCAGGCTGCCCAAAAAAAAAAAAGGAAATTATATATATATATATATAGGTTTTCTGGTGAGCTAACAAATACACGCACGCACGCACGCACGCACATACACATACTCACCCACACACACACACACAAAAAAAAATAAAAATATATATATATATTAAAAAAATAAAAAATAAAAATAAAAAGAGCAATGATGATGACATTTCCGAATGAACAATACTGAGCTCTAAAATAAATAAATAAATACATTTAAAAAAAAAAAAAAAGGTTTGCAGGCTGCCCAAAAAAAAAAGGAAATTATATATATATATATATATATATATATATATATATATATATATATATATATATATATATATATATATATATAAAGTAGAGTTGTACTACGTCTGTATGTTGCAGAAATGTTTGGGGGGCCATGAGTGACATCGAATGGTAAACAGATCCGAGGCGGACCAGCAGCCCAGAAACAATTGTGTTTGGCCGCAGAGGTGCCACACAATCCTCAATTAACACCCGGGCTCTCTCTCACGGCCACAGTCATCCATCTCAAGTGCAATCAATAACCCTTCACAGGCGTGCGGCTGTTGAGGGATGTAAATAGCAGAAATCTGACATTTGTCGCAAATAAAACAAAAGGTCTTCGATATAATCAACAGCAGGAGGGGCGCCATTTCTCAAACAATCCATAACCTTATTAAAATGGGCCAATAATTTAGTAGGTGAAGTGCACATGTGAGATGAATGAGGGGTTGGAGGTGCGACAGGGATGCGTTTCTCTCTTTGTGTCATAAAGAAACGTGATGGCAGATGGATTTGTATCCACTGCATTATTGCAACGATTGACACCGAACGGGCTTCGGAACGCAAACATATTTTCTCCATCTGGGAATTATTAAACACGTTTTATTGCAACAGAGGAGGGCAACCGGATCTTTGGCATTCAGAAAAATGACCAATGAAATAACTGCATTGTGACCTTTGTGTGGTCATCCGGTAAGATTGACGATTGCAAATGGTTAGCATGCGACACGGTAACAGAGGGACGCAAATGTTTAAATGACCTCATCGAAAAATATAACTGATGCAACACAAACATAGCATTCCATCATACGTGAATAAAATGAGCCAGTTTTAACGATGCGTCACAACAACTTTGCAGATGCCGAAAAGGCGGACCGATCGGAGTAATGCTCTCGATTTAATTGAGAAGCGTAACAAAAGGATTTAAAAATGACATTTGGGCTATTTCGAACATTCACACTCAAAACTCATTTTGTTCATCCCGACTCTAAAGGAGCCATAATTCTCTTTATGCATTTTTTTAATCAAGATAATAAAACTGCATTGCATTTTCAATGTTATCCATTTGTTTTGGAGACGTCAGTAAAAAAAAACTCTTGACTTGAGTCAGGCTTTTTTTCCCCCACTGCAATTTGGCCACGCCCACCTCTCTGGTGTGATGTCAGCGGAGGAACTGGACACAATTTGTCAAGTCGAAATCACTACATGTGCATCACTTCTAATGTCCAAAAACTGTACTTAAGCCGCACCACAGTTTTTTTGTGGAAACCGGGTTTTTATGCCAACTTCAAACTCTAAAAATATCACAACAATAAACCCTTTTATCGAGAAAATTACTAAATGGGGTGCACACATTTTATTTGTCGCTCGCGCAGGCTTGTTTTAGCAACCTTCAAGACACCCAGGAATGCTTTTGCATTATGAAGAGACAAAAAAACCCACAAAAAAAACAGCCGTAATAAGGCCAGAGAGACTTGCGTTAGCGACTCCAAGTTCTTTGCTAGCGGCGACGGAACGCCTGTTAGCCCTGGCCGGGTGCTTCCTTGATCCTGCTGCTAGCCTCTTAGCTCTGTGGGGTTAGCGACCGGAAGTTCACTGCCCATAGTCCTGGAATTCAGACGATGATATCCGCGCAAGGAGGCCTCCCTGATTTTATGTTTTTTGGATTTGTCGGGGTCTGGATGTTTCTTGGGCTGGGGAGGAGTTCTGGTGGGGGGTGTCTGGTCGGTGCTGGATTTCACCTTCCTTGGTTTTCTTTGGTCCTTCCTCGGGTCTCCTGGTGTTCGGTTTAGGTGAACGGTATGAGATTTTTTCTAATAGGTTTTCTGGTGAGCTAACAAATACACGCACGCACGCACGCACGCACATACACATACTCACCCACACACACACACAAAAAAATAAAAAAATAAAAATAAAAAAAAATATATATATATATATATATTTAAAAAAAAAAAAAAAAAAAAAAAAGAGCAATGATGATGACATTTCCGAATGAACAATACTGAGCTCTTAAAAAAAAAAAAAAAAAAAGGAGGTTTCCAACAAGAACCGAGCCCGAGGAGCGACACGGCAGCACCGCAACTCCGGCTATGGCTAAAGCTTGTTCAAGTGAGCCAAACGCTTCACCCTTCAGGTTAAAATCATTGAAATGGTCGCTGCATATTCAACTCCTCTGCTTGGCCCATCCCATTTTTCTGAGAAAATTACACAAAAATAGTATTAGGAGTGCCTTGTCCTTGCGTCAACATCATCAAGTTCACGCCTTCTTGCCTTCGAATGTGTCCGCTTCACAACTGTGCCACGTTGCCTTGGTATATGTGCTGCTGACACCAATTTTAAGTACAGAACTATAGCAAGTGCCAATGTTTGCGTCATTCCTGGGATCCTTTAAGCAAAATGAGATAAAAGTAAGTCAATTTCCTCATTAGACTTTGATTAATGCGAGACTGGGGGATTCTCAGAATCCCAGAGTCCCGAGAAGTCAGACATAGTCACACCACTTGAGCTTAATTAAATTTGCGATCATTAAAACTTTCTGAGAATGCATTCCTGCCTGACCGAGCGAGCGATGGACAAAGCATGAATATTTGATGCTTTCAGCATTTCAGACAAAGTTGACTCTCTTGGACTTTGGTGATGGAATTCTCTTTAGTTACGGCAAGATTCTGATACACTTCACCTGCTCGTGGAGAATGAAACACACACGCATACAACACATTAGGGGTGTGCCCCCCCCCCCCCCCAAAAAAAAACGATTCTTATAAGAATCGTGATTCTCATCTAGCAAGATTCAGAATTGATTTTAAATGTCACAAAATCGATTTTATTAAATTATTTTATACTCTCTTGCCATTGTTTGTGTGCGCCTTTATTGGGAGCGCTGTTTACATTGTACACGATCCAATTATTCCAATAAAAGTTTTTTTTTTTGCAGCGTAGGAAGAGCATATGCCGGTGAGTCATGTTAAGATGGCCTCTCTCTGTATACATTCCTGAAGCATTTTGTTTGAATAACCGTTCTTCGGAGCGATACAAGTGCTGCGAGTAGCGCGCTAGTTAGCATTAGCGAGTCAGACTGGAGTAGATCGTGACGATCCTTTGCACATCTATAAATTGAAGAAGAAATCATTGGCAATCAAAGCGATTCTGAATCGAAAATCGATTCCGAACCGAAAATCGATTCCGAACCGAAAATCGATTCCGAACCGAAAATCGATTCTGAATCGAAAATCGCTGACCCAGAAATCGAATTGAACCGTGAGACAGACAGTCAAAGATTTCCGCCCCTAGAGCACATGCATGTGCAAACACGCACGCACAAACACACAGAAAACAATCATAACAGGTTATGCGCAAAGTCAAGTGGTTTTGTAATGAAACGCTCAAATTGTGTATGTGCTCTCTCACGTACACACACGCACACACACGCACACACACACACACACAGATTGAGTTGTAATAGGCCCATGCCACAGCCCCGCGGCTTAGCTAGGACACTTTTTTTTCCCCCCTTCAAATCTGTACTTTAAGTGACAAAGCCCCAAGTTGCCTCCTCAATTATGTTGTACAGGTGCAGTCAGCTATAGCGAGTAATTGCATTGGGTGTTTGGCGCTCCCCAAGAAGGACCGGAAGCTCACGGCAGCGCCGTCGTCAGGAGCTCCTGAAGGATACGCCAGCATGCTAACGTGTGCACTCCTGTCACACAGACGCGGGAATAACATTTCACTTTTCATGCGCGGCTTTTGCTCTTGTTTTGAATATACAGTACGTACTGCATGACTTCATATGATCCTACGCATTTTCCCCATTTCGACTTGTAAAACCTCCGCTCCGCAAGACAACTTCTCAGGCTGAGCTATTGCTAAACTATTTCAGGACACAGCGCCAACTTTTAAAGGGATACTTGACTCATTGAGACATTTTCAGCAGTAAAAAGTTGATATTTTGTCCACAATGAATTTGAGAACTTTAAAAACAAATTTTTACACTAGCGGTCGACTGAAGATGACATCACCTGTGCTGAGGAAGTAGGTAACGACCAATCGTGGCTCACTATTCTTTGGGGTTTGGTCAGCAAACTAAAGCCATGATTTGTCGTTACCTACTTCCTCAGCACAGGTGATGTCATCTTCCGTCGACCGCTAGTGTAAAAATTTGTTTTTAAAGTTCTCAAATTCATTGTGGACAAAATATCAACTTTTTACTGCTGAAAATGTCTCAATGAGTCGAGTATCCCTTTAAAAGTTGGCGCTGTGTCCTGAAATAGTTTAGCAATAGCTCAGCCTGAGAAGTTGTCTTGCGGAGCGGAGGTTTACGAGTGTAAAAATTTGTTTTTAAAGGTATTAAATGTACATGAAAAAGTTATCAAATTCATTGTGGACAAAATATCAACTTTTTACTGCTGAAAATGTCTTAATGGGTCAAGTACGCCTTTAATGTGAGTTTAGTACAAACAGGACAGGAGGCCCGCGCACGGGCGGCCTTGCTGTTGTCAATGTTTAACGGCGCACTGGCACGTTGGCAGAGAGAGGCAAGTTTCCGCGGGCACCCGCCGCCACCTGGTCCAGATGCAAAATAAAGCACAGATGTGGCAGTTTAATTAGCCTTGCCAGAGGTGCTGCAGCGTTATTACCCGGCTCCGCCTGGAGAGAGAGCGCCTGCTGTGGCAACGGCGTGTGAGGGCGCTTTGACAGCGGCGTAAATGGAGGGCTGATCATGACGCCTTTTTTTTCTCCGTAGCGGAATGAATCCGACAGCGGCGCAACGTTGATTATTTCTCGGATATGAAGCGGGGAGAACAATGGGTTGGCGCGCGCGGGGTGCGATAATACATCTGAGCAGCGAGCGCAGGCGCCTCCCATTTGCCAAGTAAACCCGAATGACCTAGTTGGGAGCGAAATGCGCCATAAAGGAGAACCGATGGGCATCGGAAGAACGCGGCGCTAATGACACGGTTGCGGCCGCTTTTCCCGCGCCGCCATCTAACGAAGCTCGTGCGCCACAAACACACACCTTTTGATGAGCTTCCGCGTTGAGAAGGAACACGCCGTTCCCGGCACATCTTGGCGTTGCTCTCTAAAGGCGCCCCCGTCGAGATCAAACGTGCGCATCAGCGCGCGAGAAGTTCAAGAGGACGTCAGCTTCTGCTAAAGTGACGGAATGTCAAGTGGGCCGCGGCACTCGGGTCCATCTCTAAGCTTCTGGGGCTTGCCTTGTCATCATCGAGTCTCTTTGTGGGGGGGGGGGGGGGGCTAGCTCGCTAAGTTAGCGTCTGCCAGATTACATGAGTCTGACGCACAAACTGCTTCTGCAGTCGTATCTGCTGCGCCGCGCTAAAGTGAAAAAGACCAGACGGGAGACGGTTTAGTCGTGGGCCCGGGAGACGGCAAACTGTCACCGGGGGAAAAGATGACAAAACGATGCATTATTTATAGCTTTGTGTTGTTCGCTAACAGCGTACAGGAAACTGTCAACACACAAATGACACATTTAATGGAATGGTGAACACCTGCATCACTTTTCTACAATTTTCCTGACAAAAAATGCGCACAAGATTACGTAACTTATTTTGCGTCATCTTGAAAATATGTCCACATTCAAATCATGGTGGCATCAGTTAAAGGTTCTGGCCAAGTAAATAGCAAAAAAAATAGTCCCTTGGATTTGAACCCGGGTTGTCCGGTCGGAAGTGTGACTGAGCTAACAGGCCAGTAATTGTTTTAGTGCTGACTAAATGTTTTGTAACGCCAACCATGCTATGACCTCAGCCTCTTTCTAACCGCAACCATTAGGATTCCTCCCAGAAGTGACGACAAATTCCCAAAAAACGTCCATCTGAGTGGGATGAAATTCATTCTCCGCATTTGAGCCATGCATTGAGGGAGCGGTGAGCAGCAGCAGGGGCTTGGGGGTCATTTGGTGATCAAACCCCCTCCCCAATTCCAACCCATCGTGCTGAGTGTCAAGCAGGGAGGCAAATGGGTCCCATTTTTATAGTCTTTGGTATGACCCAGCCTGGGGATTGAACCCATGACCTTCCAATCTCATGACGGACTCTATATGCCACTCGGGCACTGAGGTGGCTCCACAGAACGCACCAACGTCTTGTTGGTCTTGTGACGTGGGGGGAATACGCTCTATTGGTTCGTATTTTCATGCATGGTAAAACGACCAATATGGTCGTCTTGTGTTGGAGGATTTTCTCGGCCTCCTCACACATTCCAAAAACATGCATCAGCTCGGTTAGTCCGCGGCGAAGTCAAGGTCTGCCCAGCCACTTCACACCGAGCGACGCTGAACTCGAGGCAACGAGACCATCGCTAACAAATTACAAAAAGCGGCTGACCCGATCACAGTTACTAACACAAACTGGGACCTCTGGCATTGTTAGTGGTAAACAACATTTTTAAAGTGTGGGTTTAAATTGTGGCTGTTTGAAATGCGACTGGCAATGCTAGCTAGCCGCGGTCATGGGCCGTACCAAACATCATCTTTCTTTACACACAGTTACCGTGTTTTGTTTTTAAACACTATACTAGCAACAAATGTGAGCACACCCCGAAGTAAAATATCCAAAATGGGCCTAATTAGCTTAGGGTGACCAAACGTCCTCTTTTACCAGGACCACTCTGCTTATTTTCGTCCCCGATAAATCCGTGAAAATGTCCGTTTTTCTCTGTTTTTCATGGGACCAATTAGCATTT
This sequence comes from Leptonotus elevatus, assembly GCF_054856555.1. Taxonomy (NCBI): domain Eukaryota; kingdom Metazoa; phylum Chordata; class Actinopteri; order Syngnathiformes; family Syngnathidae; genus Leptonotus; species Leptonotus elevatus. The sequence goes on along the minus strand of NC_141240.1, from coordinate 43,126,248 downwards.
GTTGAACCTTGAACACAGCGCACAATTTATGCAAATGTCCCGACGACGTGTGGGACGTGGGCAAGAATGGCGGTTGAGAACCCGTAAAAGAAGGCAATTTGCGCCATTTGTATAATACGCGAGTGCCAGCGAAAACGGTTTGCTGCTCAAAAGGACAGCATACAACTGCAGCCATTTTGTCCATGAGCGTTCACACAAAGTCGTGAGATGCGGGTTCGATCCCCCGACGTCGCTGGCAAAATATCTCAAAAAGTACATCTTGGCACCCCTCATTTAGAATGTTATATGTCATTATTTAGTCATTTTCAAGACTTTAAAAGAGAGTTATGTTCTTTTTCTACCCATACAGAGGAGGCATGTGTTAAAATAATTATAAATGTGCGGCATCTTTGAGTAAACCTTCGAGTATCATTTACGTCTCTGGAGGTCGGGCGGAGGGTTCTCTTTTTTTTTTGGAAAATCTGAATATGGTCGCCCTAAATGAGCTATTTTGTCTTCTGCTTTGCTGTGAGTCATTAGTTTCACACGGCGTCAGGCATGAATGGAGATGAAGATGAGTCACTCTCACACCCTGGGAATTCAATATGGCACCTTGTGGCAAAGAACTCTCTGAGAATCGAGCGGCAACCAGTGACGTTTTGGACAACTCCATGCCAAGGGTGGCAAGACGGTGCTGGTGGCCACAGAAATGATTTACAGTTTGGGCACAATTTTCACTTCGGGGTGTTGACACTTTTGTTGCTCGTGGTTTAGACCATGAACGGTTCTGTGTTGGGTTATACTGAGCCGCATGCAAGCTGCGTACTGATGACTTTATATTAAAGCAACATGTCATTTATTCAGCGTTATCCCAAGATAGACAATATTTACCAAAATGTGATGTCATCCATTTGCTAGCGACAGTTTACATACAGGTGACGTGATTTAATCTGGAGTTGTCATTGGTCATAACATCTGCGCTGCGCCATTCATTTGTGATTCGACATTTGGAATCGCAGCCACAATCGTCGCAGGTGGTTTGTAACGCATGAGAATCGGTTGCAGAACGCCACACACACACACACTGCGACGCCGATGTGACGTTCAAACTCACCTGAACAGGTTAAGCAGTAGAACGTGGATAGATGGATTATTACAGTGGTGAGCGCAACAAGCAGGCAGCAGCTGGGGGGGGGGGGGGGGGGGGGTGGTTAGATTCCTTGTCATGGGACCTTTGGCCTTTCGTGCGCATGCAGGCCACATTCGAGGCGATCCGTGACATTGCAGTTAGAAACCGAACTTCATTTGGTCGTCCGTAATGTCAAAACTAAAAAGTAGGGAGCAACACCTGGAAGAGTCGAGAATGCCGTGCACGTTATTTATTTTTTTCGCCACGGAGAAGACCCTGAAAACGAGGCGAGTCGACAATCATAAAAAGAGCGACGGCGTCATAATCCCAAAATGAATGGGAGTGTTTGTCTATTTCCAAGTTGGGCTTTTGACGAAACGGCGCCATAAAGCGTGAAGAACGGGGACCTCCGAAGCGTCTGCGTGAGCACAATCGCACTGTGTGGCTAAATTAATTTCCTCAAGTCCGGGCTGGCGGCCGCTGTGGATGCCAAAACAAAAAGAAGCCGCCGGTGCGTGGCGGGCGGCGCCGCTCTGACTTACGGCCCTTAATATCGCGGACAGAAATCAATAGCAGATCTGTCATCTAACACATGTATGAGACTTTAAACTTTATTGATCTGACAGGACGCCGCTGAAATACAGATGGCGGGAGAAGCGCAGGGAGCCTCTCAGGGCCGTCAATCAATAGCGCCGGAGTCCTTCGGGGGGGGGGGGGCCACAAGGACCGAATGGAATTACGCTTGATCTCATAACAGCCGCATTTGATTTGCATGCGGATTTATTTCACCGCGCTCAATTGCATTGCTCATTTGATCGGCACTTAATCTGAAAAAGTCTGATATGAATATTGATACAAATGTCAGAACATGCAAGCTACCAACACAACAGCAAACATGCAGTTGTGCTAATGATGATCTAAGTAAATCCTTTTTTTTTTCTTTTTTTTTTAAGAAGTAGTAGTAGTAAGTAAATCCCTTTTTATCTGCAGGATCCTAATCTAAATACATCACACCAATCACTTGTTCCCCCCCTTTTTTTCATCTGTGTCATATAATATATAAATAATAAAAATAACAATAATAATAATAATAATACAGAGCACATCAAGTCTTATTTGAATAAAAGTATCTCAACATGATGCCTTTTTATGTGGGGATAAGTCCAGTGCAGCAGTGGTTAAAATCAAATAAACAAATAAAGATATGTTTTTTTTTTAATTGCCTATCAGAGGTTAAGCACAAAATAATGCAAACAAATTACATTTAAAGAGCCTTAAAACTACAGCGCTTTACTCTACTTTTACAAGCTAGTCACAAATATAAACCTGAAATTCGGTTTCATTATAGTGCAGAATATAAACCAACTATAGTCTCGTACTGAATTGAGCAACAGCAATTTCTGTCACGATAAATGCGGACAGATTTATTTCTTATTTTTTACCTTTTATGCCCAAGGTGCTGCAAGACAAAGCTGTTAGCAGCGGCAGACTATTATTTAAAATTGTCATCAGCTGGGGAGTGGGGGGGGGCCACTGCCACATTGGCCCCAACCCTTTGCACGCCCCTGGTTCTTCTTTGGTTTTGTCCATCAACTCACCCCGTAACACGAGGAAGCCCGTGGTCTCCTTTTTGCCTTATGTTTGAATAAAGAGGTGCAATACAAGCAGGATTAATTGCCGTTTTTGTGGAATCCCATCAATGGTTTTTAGTTTTATGCAGCATAAATCTGTAACAGAATTTCTTGGCGCAGGAGTTGAGCGGTTCCGGTTTGGTGGCCCCAACATTGCATCTCTGCTCAGCATGCGTTGGACACTTTACAATATAATTGAATAGCGCATTTTGGAAACTAAATCGTGGAGACGCGCCAGTAGAAAAGTTTGTTCCCTTAAAAAGTTGACTTTTTGTCTTTCACCCTCCTTGAGCGCATCACTGCCGCACGATTAACGAGCCCCCCGCCGCCATTCATTTAGAGACCTGATCTTGTCATAAAGCATGCGGTAGGCTGCTATTGGGCCACGGCGGCGGGCAGACGCCAATTTATGAGCTCGCTCTGTGTAGACAGAATCACAGCTCTGTGATTTAAGCGCGTTCACAGCTTCTTTGTTCCTTTTTTGAGGAGGTGGAGGGAGGGAGGGAGGGAGGGGGCGAGCAAGGCCGCCCGACCTTCACCGAAGAAACCTGCCGTGGGCTCTCCCCGTTTGCCTTCGGTGTTGGTGTCCAGGCCTCTCAGGCCATTTCGCCAAACTGCGGCAAGCCAAACGTGTGCCATTTGAAGGGTTCAGAGGAACACGCGCAAAGTAAAATGGTCGTTAATTTGAATTCAGCAGTGAGCAGATTAACTTTCAAAGCCCAGCGAGGAGATGTCAAAAGGTCAAGAAGGCTTTTTAATTTTATGTTTGGCTGATCTGACCCGTCAAAGGAGGCGTGAAAACTATAAGCTGCTATACCTTGAATGAAAAACAAGCTCAGCTGAGCGTGAAAGGTCATTGGTGACCTTGAGACAACATTTTCAACGAAATCTCATCGCTCTCATTAGCATGTCGAGTTAGCGCTCTCGTCGTGAAGCTAAATTGACTGTGGGCAAGTGATTTACCAATGCAAAGAATGAAAAAAATGTGCCCGCGGGCACCATGTACCCCCCCCCAGGGACCACATGAGTAGCCCACTGGCCTGTTTCTAAGATAGCTCACCAGTGATGGGACAATTGTGATTTCCCAGGAATCGCGGAGTAATGATCATTTGAAAATGTAAAAACTGGCAGTTATTTTTCAGTAATAAAATGTTATATATAGATATGCATCCGTTTCCTAATTATTATGAGAAATCATTATAACATGATCAGTGTCTTCACATAAATGAATACCATTGGTAATTATATATATATTTTTTATATTTTCAGATATTTGACAGAATAAAATGTGTTAACCGATTCATCGGCCGATTAATTAACCAAAAAAAACAAAAACAACAAGCAATAAATAAAACAACTTATTTTTTGCTCTCAACACTTACAAAAATAAGATATGAAATACAGAAAGTTTTATAATATTTTGTCCTATAGTATTCCTTTAATTTTACAGAGAACAGAGAAGAATATTGACAAAAAAATGGCAGATTTTCCATCCTTTTTTAAATTTTAAATTATTTTTGTCTTATGTTGTTGCAGTGTGTTCATGTGACACGTGCACATAAAATATAAAAAATATGAATAATTTGCACTTTTCTCCCCCCTGATTTTTGACTATTTTAATTCATTGACTGGCAGCCATTTTCACTGAAACAACCCCCTTGGCTCCCGGCTGTTTTACTGGAAGGCGCACAGAATATTGCGTTCAATTGCTATAAAAACATGGAACCTACCAAAAGAAAGATTAGAATATCTTCTTTCTGTTTCCGTTTTGCAGCAATTAGCATAGCTAAATTTCATCATTATTCCCAAATTTGTTCAAAACTGTGGGTAAAAAACTGCTGTTTTGCAACGTGGCCCTGGTCGATCTCTTATACTCTGCTGCCACCTGTTGTCCGTTTTTTATAAGAACTACCATTTCTTCAACTGTTCTCTTCAGTTCAGAGGCTGCATCAAGTCCTTCTGTATGCTCTAGCATAAATAAAAAAATAATAATCTAAAAATAAATATGTTTTTGGGACACTGTTAATATGTATACGTATTTACACGTTTTGGGGAGCAAATGAGTTAAATGAGCTAATATCAGCCGATTAAATATGTCAGGCCCTAATAATATCATTACCAAAGGTCATTTGTATCAATCAATCTATCTTAATTTCATGCAGCCAATATACCCCGGGTGAGAGGCAGGCCGCACTGTGGCCTGCCAGTCAAGTCCATCGCAATCAATGTGAGTAAGGCATCGACTCGGAATGGAGCCCAGTTACGTCGTGTAAAAAGGCAACTATAGGAAGAACAATGCTTGTGCCTGCACAAACAGCCCGTGTAACTCCACCTCCTGTTAAAAGACTTTTGTGCTCCACTCGCAGCAATTGAGAGGGAGGTCACAGGAGTGGAAATCAATCTACTTCCTGGGAAATGCAAAAAGTGGCTTCCACTTTCAACCCCAGCAGGAAAACAACACAAATCCATTGCTTCTGTTTTTTTCTGCGATCTCCTTCTATTCTTTTTTTTTTTTTTTTTTTTCCTGTGCTTTCTCTGAACCTTTTTGTTTCCTCACACCCTCGCGTGTCCTTTTTTCTCTGAATACTCCCGAACTTTATCCTCACTGCTGAGTCAAATTTACCCCTGGGAGCATTTTAATAGCTCATATGAAGTTCAACAACAACAAAAAAAATTTTTTTTTTTGTTGTTGAATTTCAATCAACTGCTGCATGTAACATCTTCTATGCTTTTATTTCTCTACTTTCCAATGCTGCTATCTTCAGTATGTGGAAGACTGAAACCAGTAGCTTAGGCGTAGTCACCCTTTGTACCATTAATCCTTGTGTTACAAATATGTATCTAATCAATTAGACCATAACGTTGGGAGAAAGTGAAAATGAAATGAATTAAATTGAAATGCCGTGATAAGGTAAGGAATTACGATTCTGAGAGAACTAAAAAGATCGTAACTTTTTGGGGGGTGAAACACCTCAGTCAGAAAATTGCTGTTTTTACTACTTTCATTACGTGACGTGTACTCAAGACCAACACAGAACACCACACTCACACTTTTGACAATATCGAGAGCTTAAAGCAGAAGAGGCGCAGTACCCAAACTGACCTGGGAGAGGCAGCATAGTGCTACAGGAGATCTCACCTTCCATAAAATTCCAAAAACAAAAAGTAGAAGAAGAAAACGCAGACCAAGAGCTAGGCTATCAGTTAGCTGGTAACGACAAGGCGTCGGCAAACTCATTTCCTCGTCATTTTTATTTTGCTGCTTGACTTCGGGGACAAATCACTCAACACAACCAATTCCTCCTAAAATATATGAGCATACAACAGACACCAGAATAATAAATTATGATAAGCTCATCTTTAAAGACATCTGAATATTGGACCGACTGACCTTTGTCAGAAGAGGTGAATCAGACTCAAAATCGGCCTGACTATTTTGACCTGCATAAGGGTCTTAAAACCAACACCTGATTGATTCATTCAGTCAATTAAGTGTGTGTCTATGGAAACCACATGGGAACCACGGGAGTCTATGCACTCAATCTCAGCGTCTTTAAGAAATACCAGCGCTGCCGTATATCTCGGCTGTGACGACAGACTTACCGCAGCGATGTCAACAATGGCACGAACAATGACATACAAGAGCGATGCAGGCTGAACGGTGCGGCAGGTAAGGTTGCGATCCACTCAGACGGCAGCTAATTAAACCACGGAAAATCTCATCACGCTTGAAGCCGAAACACACAAGAAACAGACGTGGCAATAATAAAGTCAGGCAAATTGTTCAGTGAATGAGAATGGGCGACAAGATTCGATTTGCGCTGGAAAAATAGCGATTTCACAGTCCAATAACCAGACTGAATTGTCATTTTCTTTGCCTTAATTAATGCAGCCTGACAAATTATTGTTCATCCAAACAATTTGACAGCTTTTTTTGAGAGCGGTGTGTATATGTACTTTTTGATTCATTATCTTCTATTATCTCAGCCACTTTACAGGGACGCTGCAAATCAGACACAATGAAAATGCATTGGTCTTAAAGAAAAACGAGAATAAAAGTGGGCTAAAAAGATGAAAATGAAATGCCACTTCTTTATGTTTTGCAGCGTCTTTTACTCCAACAAAGTCCCCCAAGTCCTGCGATCAATCAGGCTTGTTTTTCAAGGCCGCTTCAGACGCCATTACTGGAGCCTTTGAAAAGTTACAAGAGGATGGAAGTGTTTTTGGAGCTCGTCGGAGAGCGAGGACGCTCCCCGCCTTCCTGGTTTTTGGGGCGCAGACGGAACCAGTGAGGGAGGCGCGGCCATTATGCTCGGGTCTGGCACGGTGGAAAGCTGCCGGGTCAAACCGAGCCAGCGGCCTTGTCGGCAGGATCTGGAATTAGCACACTGATCGGTTTGCGTTTGCTCGTTTGCAACGTGTGCGCCTCTCATTTGTCAGATCTTCTGGTGGAGACGAACAAACTTCAAACATATTTTTAAATGAAGACAAGATGAATAATGCTAAGATCGAATTTAACGATAACGTCTCCCAACAAACAACCCAGGACGAGTAGCTGTCTACATGGAAACATAAATCAATTCTTCCCAACAAGCACAACAAAAATTGTTGAGAATTGAAAAATTGAGTATTAGTTACAGAAGTGCACACACATTTGTTTTCTTTCTTATTGCCGGCGCAGTGGCGCCGTAAAATGTTAGGACTGCAAGACAAAGATTTAGTAGCCTGGCGAGCCAGAGCCACTTTTCTTGAAATACAGAAAGTGGCTCTGGAAAGGCTGTAACTGTTCGGCCCCTTCAAGACGAACCGTGCAATCAAATTGGTTTATTTTCTGTGAGTTAGCCGAAGTCCATTCAAAATGGCGTGCGGCAGATGATAGTTGGTTTCCGTCAGCATTAAGCTCAGTTGAAAATAACCAGTAACACATTAAAAACCCCAGCAGCTGACGGCACTGCAAGCATTTCTTTCAAAAGAAGACGTGTGACGTGAAAATCCAATGTCTTTAAGCCGTCTAAGTTTGCTAACCTGAACACATTCTGTGGCGTTTTCACGTTCTTTTCTGCCTCTGCAGTGAAAATGCCACGATGAGACTCCGTAACATTCCTAAAGGGACGATCCAAACTGTTGAATGCGTCTGCTGTTAAAGACGAGAGGACGGCGTGGGGGGAGGTTGACTCTCCCAATCGCATGCTGTTTCTTTAGGAACGCTACGGAGGCTTACCTTTGCTTTCTTTATATGGCATTCACGTTGCTTGGCAAAGAGAGAGAGAGACAGCCGCCGGTCGACGTCACTACGCACTGAATGCGTTGCCGCGTAAATAACAATGGCGGCGTACGTTCCAAATAAAATATTTTGGAAAAATGAATCTCATAGTTATGTTAGTAACAACCAAATAAAAGAATATGGAGCAAACTTGTCATTACAATCGGGGTTCCTTTCAATGTCCATGAAATCCAAAATACGGCGGCCATTTGTTTTGATATTTTCAGAGGATGATACATTTGCTGATAAAGCATTTTTGAGGCATTAAGTGAAGTTTAGCTTTTGAGCAGTTACAGTTGTAAATATTCAGCCTCTCACCCCCCAAATCAGAATTCCCGCCTTTTGTCGCCTTGACCGTTACCTCGTAAAACGATTTGGACTCGTCAGGCTTTGCCTCCTCTGGCACTGGAAGGTTGTCAGCAACAACAACGTACGCATGTAGATGAAAATTTTAGGGGCGGTCTCGAACCCTGAGCTATTGTATTTCGTCCACAATATTAGGGACACTAGGTATATCCCATACAGGAGTTCTGTCAGAAAATCGGTCTTACAAAAATATCAGTCAATTGACATCAAAATAAGTGTGCAAGTTGTCATAACGTGTGACCGGCTTCTGTTATAACAAGACTGTCACATTCTACAAAGAGAAGTGAAGGTTTCACAACAAAATCACACAAAGCTGGTCAACGGGCGAAGGAGAAAGAAGTGCAGTGATTACAAACAAAAAAGGTTGCTGGCAAAGGGGGAGTGTAAAGGAGGGAGGAAAAGTAGAAGACGATGAAAGCGCAAAAAGGGGAGGCAGGTTGTCCTGCCGAGTGTGTAAAGACCATCCATGTTTTGACGACGGCGTGGTCTGCGACCTTGTGACAACGTGTGCGGCGAGAGGAAGGTGATGTCGGGTGACGGTCTGGGTCCCGAGTCCACTCGCACTTTGATTATTCCTCTTGGCGCACACGCGTCTTGCCAAATAATTGATCGCGTCGGTACGGCGGGAGACGAGCAAAAAAGGTAAGCGCCAAAGACTCACGCGCGCACACGTACACACAAAAATACACAAATGCGCACGCTGGGAAGAGAACAGATGACAAGTTGTCACACTGTTTATCTCTCTGGACACTTCACCCACTTTCAGCACATTGTTTACACAAACTCAAAGGAGGTGGCGGCGGCGGTGCGAGATTGTGTTCGACGCTGGCATTCGCTTGTACAATACAGCGACACCATGTGTCGCATGTTTGATGCCCCCCCCCCCCCGTGCGGAATGACTTGCAACTCATTCATTTTAAAAGAAGGACTCTTTCCATTTCACACTCCAAATGTCTCTTAAGTGAACTCGGTCGCAAAGCATTCCACGACGCCGCGTTATTTGCAAAACATGAGCTTTCTCGCGGCGTGCTGACGCTCGGCCGGCTGAAGGTGCTCACATTAGCTTTTCATTATAAGAAGTAATGGGAGTGGTTCCCCACCCTTAAAATGCCATTAGCTCCAGCTTCCTCGCACCCCCCCCAACCCCCCCCCCCCCCACCACCCACATCGTCTCTCCCCTCTTTGCCCTTCCCGTTTTCTGATGCTGAGCGCAGTGATTAGCTTTATGGGGCGAAGGCTGCAAGTGGCCAGGAAAACGCTACCAAATGATCGTACCCGCAGCCTGCATAAGCACACCACACTTTTTTTTTTTTTCTCTCTTTTTCTTTCTCTTTTTCATAAGAGCTCAGTATTGTTCATTCGGAAATGTCATCATCATTGCTCTTTTATTTTATTATTTTTTTATATATATATATATATATATATATATATATATATATATATATTTTTTTTTGTGTGTGTGTGTGTGTGAGCACACCACACCTGACATTATCCTCACGCAGGTTTCGCCCAAAAAACCGAACTGGACAGTTTTTCCATCTATGCCCCCCCCCCCCCCCCCCTCCCTCAGTTGACTCGACTTGCGCATCTCTCGCTTAAGCGACGGCAGCGTCATGTAAACAATGTTCCTCTCTCCTTCCCTGTTCATTAAGTCGACTAACGAGCGAAAATGTCTGTTAAGGCGGAAGCGAAGAGAGCGGACGGCCGAGGGGAAGACACGAGACAGATGGTTGACAAAAAAGTTTTCATCGGAGCATGCATGTCTTCTCCGTCGAGTTCGAATGAGGAAGACTGTGCGTGCATGTGTGTGTGTGTGCGTGCGTGTGTGTGTGCGTCAAGGCCAGATGCCGACATCTCGCAGCCCATCTGCGAGAGGAGGCCTGCCAGGCCACTAATCAGGCAATCCATCACCTCCTTACCTGCCATTAGCTATTACTTGTGAGCCGTTCTTGTGTCCATACGGTTATTTATACACACCCTAGCCTGGGAAAAAAACAAATGGGAACGCAACGCGTCTTACAGGCTGACGGAAAATAAAGTCAATGGCACTTTTTCTTGTCGGGTCATTCAATTCGGATTTCAAGAAATATAAAGCTCTAAAAAGAGATCACATCAAGGGTCACACCTTTTAGTAGAAGTGCAAACAAACCTGCAAAAAGTCTTCAGTCCGCAGAAAAATATTGAATTGACCTTTTCATGATGAGTGCGTTATGACTGTGTTTTGGGTTGGGTCATGGTGTTGTTATGGAACTCTATTTGTCCCTTATGATGATGTTGTCAGTTGTTATGCAGTTGCTATGACTCTGTTGATGATGATGATGGTGAAGAATTTGTCAATCTTATTTGGTCTAGCCACTCTTATTTTGTATTTACTTTGTTATTTCTGTGTCTCTTATGATGATGATGATGATGATGATGATAATTGTCAGTTGCTATGCAGTTGCTATGTCCCTTGTGATGATGATGAAGGATTTGTCAATCTTATTTGGTCTAGTCACTCTTATTTTGTATTTACTTTGTTATTTCTCTGTCTCTTATGATGATGATGATGTCAGTTGCTATGCAGTTGCTATGTCCCTTTTGATGATGATGAAGGATTTGTCAATCTTATTTTGTCTAGTCACTCTTTTTAGCTGCTATGAGGTCACTATGCCTCTTATTATGAGGATGTTGTCAGTTGCTATGCAGTTGCTATTTATTTTTTGATGATTCAATTGTAAATCTTATTTTGTCTCATCGCTGTTAGTTTGTCCCTTTTAGATTGATGATGTTGTCAATTGCTTATTACGATGGTGAATTTGACAATCTTATTTTCTGGAGTCATTCTTATTTTGTAGCTGCTATGTGGTCGCTATGTGTTTATACTGTAATAATGATGATGACGATGTCAGTTGCTATGCAGTTGTAATGGTCCTGTATTTGTCACTCTTATTTTGTCATATAGGCCTTTATTCTGTCATAGAATTGAGTTACTGAGTGACACTTTTGTCCGTACGTCATGGTTTCTTCTCAGCACTCAGTCGAGGTTCCCTTCAAAATAGTCACTCTTTGCTCTGATGATTTTTTTGGGCATTCCCTCCACGAGCTTCAAGCGTGAAATGCTTTTCCAACAGTACTGAAGGCGTTCCCAGAGGTGAGAATGCCAAGAGTGTGCAAAGCAGTAATCAGAGCAAATGGTGGCTATTTTGAAGAAACCAGAATCTAAAATAATGTTTTCAGTTATTTCACCTTTTTTTGTTAAGTACATAACTCCACATATGTTCATTCTTAGTTTCGATGCCTTCAGTGAGACTCTACAATGTAAATAAATGTAAAAAAAAACACACAGAATGAGGCGTGTCTTTGACTTTGACTTTTTGCCTGCACTTGATATAAAGACTCCGTTTCCTCATGTACAGAGTGTCCCGTAATTCACGATTGCTTTTGCTTTGATAGAATTGCTCATCAGTCTTCATCATCACTTCGGCGTGAACACATTACTGGGAATGGGGCTGGTGTGATTCACTCATTGTTGAATTCATTTTGAAAAAAAAGGGGCCCGCATAATTTGAAGGTTGGCCCGCCACCGCGTCAGCGTCGCTGACATTCTTTGGGTAATTGTCTGCGTCCTCATCTGTGTGTTTGTATTCACGCGCTCGTTCTTCTGTCAGATGAGGGTTGCCATGAATGTGGAGGGAACGGTGGGGTGTGTTGGCGGGGGGGGGGGGGGGGCTTAATGAGATCTTCAGCAACGGTACTGAAAATGCACACGCGCATACACACACAAACATGCACGCAGGTTTGTTTGCCTGCGGCGATGACGACATGATAAGCTGTCAAATCGTTGATGCAGGGATAGGAGAGATTTTATTTGGCTTCAAATTAAACGCTTTGGAGACGAAAGGCAACACGCACGCACGCACACACAGATTCACTCACAATGATGGTGACATGCGCACGTTCTATCAATTATTAGTGGTTAATGTCGATGGTCTGGTTCCGATTCCAGTCCCAAGTCCATTCTGGTCCCAATTTGTATGGACATACGTCGCTTTCCATTAGCCCCGCACGGCACGCCACCACACCTCGCGGAACAACACGACACGGCCGCCATTGCATTTCCATTACAGCAGGCGTGCGGTAGGAAGGGGGCGGGATCATTTGAACTGTCCAAGCCAAGCTTGCACTCCCGCAATGCATAAAATAAGGAAATTTGCTTGCGACGTTGCTGTCAGCCAATCAGATGACAGTGACGACACGGCCCCGTGACGACATGGCCCAGTGACGACACGCCCCGTGACGACACGGCCCCGTGACGACACGGCCCCGTGACGACACGGGGCCCCGTGACGACACGGCCCCGTGACGACACGGCCCCGTGACGACACGGCCCCGTGACGACACGGGGCCCCCGTGACGACACGGCCCCGTGACGACACGGCCCCGTGACGACACGGCCCCGTGACGACACGGCCCAGTGACGACACGGCCCCGTGACGACACGCCCCCGTGACGACACGGGGCCCCCGTGACGACACGGCCCCGTGACGACACGCCCCCGTGACGACACGCCCCGTGACGACACGCCCCCGTGACGACACGCCCCGTGACGACACGCCCCCGTGACGACACGGCCCCGTGACGACACGCCCCCGTGACGACACGGCCCCGTGACGACACGGCCCCGTGACGACACGCCCCCGTGACGACACGGCCCCGTGACGACACGCCCCCGTGACGACACGGCCCCGTGACGACACGCCCCCGTGACGACACGGCCCCGTGACGACACGGCCCCGTGACGACACGGCGCTGCAGAACCACCTCCGAAATGGTTCTAAAATGCAGTTCCGTTGTAACCGCTCGGCCCCGAAAAAGCCCGATGGAGACGCGAACATCCGGGGACAAAAAATGCCGCTTCGGTGCGGAACCGGTCCGGTGGAAAAGGGCCAACATAGAGTACAGCCAGCCTGCGCAAGGTAGCCTCATCCTTCAAAAGAACCGCACACATACACAACACTTCATCGATAGTCAAACACAAGGGAGCGATGCAATAACGAGCAGCAATCGAGTGTAATATCGCATACCTGTCAGCCAGTGTGGGTTGCCATTTGTGTGTATGCGCTCCATTGGCATCAGCGGGAACCGCAAGGAGACATTATAATTATTGCCATCTGTTTTACAGTGTGCACAATCCGAACACTGTCTGAGCAACCCGAGCCAAATTTGCAACACTCTGTCTGACACGGGCACACGCGAGCATGCAAACAACTCCCACCCGTGCGGTGACTCTCGATCGATGGCGTGCCTCGTCTTCCCCTCTCTTGCTCACCGTGTCGGTCCGTAAATCACAAAGATAAGCCAAAACCCATAAAGCTTGTGGGCCTCCTGAGCACTCGCACACAAAGCGCACACAAGCGCACACAAGCGCACACAAGCGCACGCATGCAGAGGATGGACCGCTTCCCAAAAAGGAGGGGAAAAAGATACCTGAGGCATTTCATTGTGAACCCTCCAACATGGACACACTTATTACATCATTGTGGCTGCAACATCAGCAATACGTCTAATACGATTACAATAATAATAATAACAATAATAGTAATACGATTACACTATTGTGTCAGAGCTGCAACATTGGCAATTACTACTGTCCACATGCAGTTTAAAATGTCATTTTTAGGGCCGAACCAATTCAAATTAGCCGATTAAGGCCCTTCAAACATCGGCCAAAATCATCAGGCCAATGGCCGATATCTGCTGATCATTTTTTTACCCTAACAATTTACAGCAGTTGTGTCGCATTATTTCTTACATCAATCTGAACCTCGTATCCCATCCATCCATCATCTACTTATCCAGGGTCGGGTCGCGGGGACAACAGCTTTAGCAGGGAAGCCCAGACCTCTCTCTCCCCCAGCCACTTCGATCAGCTCCTTCGACGGGATCCCAAGGCGTTCCGAAGCCAGCCGAGAGACATAGTCTCTCCGCCGTGTCCTGGGTTGGCCTCCCGCCGGTGGGACATGCCCAGGAGGCATCCGAACCAGATGCCCGAGCCACTTCAACCACGTCCTCGCAACGTGGAGGAGCAGCGGATCGACCCCGAGTGCCTCCCGGATGACTGAGCTTCTTACCCTTCCTCATATCCATAAATACTACATCTGTAACGAACCTGCCATTAAAACAAAGCAAATCCTATTTTTTTTACAAGCAATGCTCAGGTGAGCAATGGAAATTGTGCTAGGAATTAAGTTAGATGTCACTAATTATTTAAGAATAATCATAAAATATAAACATGTGACACTCATTCAACGACTGGTATTCGTAGAGAATAGGGACCAGTCGGCCCTTGAACCGCAAAGCGTCATTGTCGGCCACCTGCCGCATTTGCAAACTTCCTTTCTTATAATTGGACCAAAGGTGAGCTGTATAAAAAGTGGCGCGCAGTATGATTTGCATCACATGATTTAACCGCCAGCATTGCATGCCTGCAACCTTTACTGACAGCTCATCCAAATGTAGGTTAAAAAAGAACGGGGGATAATACGCCCCCCTCGTCGAACCCCATTTGCAGCACGAAATGGTAAAGACGCACCCGCTCCCCCATTTAACTGTCATCGTTTGCTGAGCATGCCAATAGGTTAAAATTCCAACAATGCATTTTGGCACACCCCCTTTTGTGTCAACTTCATAAACCACTTCCTGTGATTTACCCTCTCGAAGGCTTTGGATGCATCCAAAAAGCACATAAAAATTTTTTTTTTGTATTTGCCAATCATTTCTTTAAGAGCATAGATACACACGTCTGTGCCTTTAATTTGCTTTATAACCAACTGGCTGCCTGAGGATGTAACAAATGTTGAGATTCTATCCAGAAATATTGCTTCAACGATTTTCGACTTTACTGTCCAAGGCAATTGGTCTGTAATCGTCTGAACCGCCAATCTTCCCAGCGTTGTCTTTAATGACGGGAACTAACAGTACAGTGAGCACGGAGCCAGGCAAAAAGCCATGAACCCAAAAAAAGCTGTGAAACCAGGAGGACTAACCTCGCACCTGCGAACAAACGTTAAGTGCTCGGCTGAGACACCATCCAAACCGATAGCTTTGTTATTTGACAAATCGGAGATAGCTTCCAGTACTTCATGACAAAGGATTTTATTTGAGCGGTCAACATCCTTCGAACAGTAAGTGTTACTCTGAACACAATTAAACAACCTGCTATAAAGTTGCCGCCATAACTCCAGGTTATTATCTGTGCCATTCATCGGTTATCAGTATTTTTTTCATGCCAAAAATTGGTATCGGCCTCAAAAATCCATATCGGTCACTTATATGCAATCCACGCTACTTACTTTTGAAGGCCATTTTTTTTTTTTAAACGCTGGTGGCAGAAGAAGTCAAAATGAATAAAAGTGATGTAAAAAATGAGAGTTCGGAGGAAGCGCATGCAGGTGCAAATAACGGGTGCCTCGGAGAAACGAACGAGGCCTGGCGACGGAGCGGCCGGTCTGCTCTTGCCCGGCGGAGCAGCAGCGGGAGCAGCTTGCGAGGCAGCGAGACGACTGTCGCCGCCGCCGCCTGCCAACAACGCACACCTGTCACTCAAAAGCCTTGTTTGTCTCGCGTCCAGGCTGAGTCGATGAGCTTTCGTGACGCTCATGCATAAAACCTCTTTTTTTTTTTTTTTAAAGAGTGGGCACATCTTAAGGGGGGGTTAAAACATTTGCGTTATCTCAGATGTTTCAAAAATGGTATTTGCTAATTATTTGCAGCTCGTTAACAAGCCAAACTGGACGATGCGTCTCCATGCAACACGCCGACCGGAGACGTCGACCGAAAAGCGGTGACGCGCAGCAAGAAAACTCGCCGTAATTATCCCGTCAGAAAGCAGAGTTGAGCCTGGCAGGCTGTTTAGCGCACAAACCAACGGTGGAGAGTGTGCACGTGTGTGCGCGCACGGCAAGGGGTGCCATTCTCGCAGCCTGTTCTGACCGCCTTACCATCTGCGGGCGTGCAGGGCGCCCAACTGTCGGGCCTCCCGTGCCAGGCACTTTGACGCGGTCGCATGGTAACAGGTCCGAGAGGACGGCCTGAAGCGGCGCTTGCCAAATTGTTTCGCGAGAACACTGACGGGGTCTTTAGGTAGCAACTCAGCGGAACCTATAGCACCGGAGGTGGGTGGCTTGAGTCACGTGACTTGCTTTGAGACAAGTAAACAACGCTAACGTCAGGGTCACGCTCAGTGGTTGCTAGTCAAATTGTTAAAACTTGATTTTTGCCACAGTAACTTGGGACTTGACTTGAAACTTGTGTGAAGTCGTCCAACAAGTCTGGTCAGGTTTTGGGTTCATATCTGGTTCGACCTTTCTTTTGCGGAGTTTGTTCTCCCCGTGTTTCTCCTGTGATTGACTGGCTGAATGACATTTATGTACAGTTATGCACGGCGCCCCCCCCACCCAATTGTTCGAGAGCAATTCTGGGCAAAGAACGTCCCGCAGCTTTTTAAGCGGCCCTCGCAGTCATATCTGGAATTCAAATTTATTTTAAAAGTAGTATTTTTATTTTGATGAGCGTGTGTTGGCAGAACAAGCAAGAGAGAGAAACGACGCGTGTCTTTAGTGTTGCCAACTTAGCGACCTCGTTGCTATATTTAACAACTATTCGAACCACGCAAGAATGCTTTTTTTAAAATAGCAAATAGTGACAGTGCCAAACAATGACCATTTTCTACAGGGCGGGGAAAGAAATTTGCCCTGGAAATTATTTGTGAGGGCCAGTGTTTTAAGTGGGCCGGAAGGCACCGGTACGAAGCGCCGACACTTCGAAAAATCTCCCTTGATCGTTCAACGTGCAAAGAACGGACAATCGGCGTTCTGGTGCGCTTGAAAATTCATGTTTTGATTCCCAAAAGCTGTTCCGGCAAGTGCCGCTCGTCCGCGGACTTACATCTAGTACGGATGTCCTGCGCTCATCACATCGCCATGCGCACGCTTAATCCAGAACTCCTATGAATCTGTGCTTTGCGAGAGAAGTCGCCCCCCTAGCCTGATGCTAGCCGACCAAACGCGTGTACAACCGTAGCTCTTAAGAGAATGAAATGTAAACGCGACCACGCTGTCCTGGCTCAAAGCTCCAAAAAAAGACCACGGTCAGACCCCGAGGTGGATTCGCAGGCTGATGCAGCTGATACGGCCGTAAAAATAGCCTGGGCTGCTCATGCTGTATGTAGCGAGAAGTGAATCCAGCGGCGGCCATCTTGCGTTGCCACACCTACAGTAAGTTGTATAAATGGACTGGAGAGAGAGAGAGAGAGAGAGAGAGAGAGAGAGAGAGAGAGAGAGAGAGAGAGAGAGAGAGAGAGAGAGAGAGAGAGAGAGAGAGAGAGAGAGAGAGTGAGAGAGAGAGAGAGAGAGGGGGGGGGGGAGAGAGAGAGAGGGGGGGAGAGAGAGAGAGGGGGGGGAGAGAGAGGGGGGGAGAGAGAGAGAGAGGGGAGAGAGAGAGAGGGAGAGAGAGAGAGGGGGGAGAGAGAGAGAATATGTCTGGGGGAGCTCCACCTGCATTGAAGACGAGCTTAAATGCATTCGTCGGGTGACGGACGTTGCTCTACTGCTGAGCAAATCGCCAAACGATGTTCCGTAGTGTGTCCCGGGAGATTTTATGAAAGGACAACTCGTAGTCCGAGACCATGGTCCTCAGTCTGCGGGTCGGGCATGAGGTCCTGCCCCGAGTGGAGGAGTTCAAGTATCTTGGGTCTTGTTCACGAGTGAGGGTAGGTTCGAGCGGGAGATCGACAGGCGGATCGGTGCAGCGTCTGCAGTGATGCGGACGCTGTATCGGTCCGTTGTGGTGAAGGAGGAGCTGAGCCGAAAGGCAAAGCTCTCGATTTACCGGTCGATCTACGTTCCTGTCCTCACCTGTGGTCACGAGCTGCGGGTCGTGACCGATAAAGAACAAGATCCCGGATACAAGCGGCCGAAATGAGTTTCCTCCTGCAGGGAAGCTCGGTCATTCGGGAGGACTCAGCGTCGAGCCGCTACTTCCTCCACGTTGAGAGGAACCAGTTGAAGTGGCTGGGGCATCTGGTTCGGATGCCTCCGGGCGCCTCCCTGGGGAGGTGTTCCGGGCATGTCCTACCGGCGGGAGGCCCCGGGGACGACCCAGGACACACTGGAGAGACGACGTCTCACGGCTGGCTTGGGAACGCCTTGGGATCCCGTCGAGGAGCTGGCTGAAGTGGCTGGGGGAGAGGGAAGTCTGGGCTTCCCTGCTAAAGCTGCTGCCCCCGCGACCCGACCCCCGGATAAGCGGAATTGAAGACGGAAACAACTCGTAGTAGCCGCTCCTTTAAGCATTGCCGTTGCACTTCCCATACAGCCAGTTTGTAAATTGCGTCATTTATAACGACAGCGTCTTTGAAATCTGTTGCGATGTTGGAGGTGTTTCCGCCTTTCGCCTGGCAGGTTTTACAACATCGTTTACAGACCGGCGCGTCTACGTTAATCGCTTCGCCTCGCGCATTTTCTTCAGCCATCATTCGTTTCATGGTCTTTTTCTTTTTGTCGACCTCCGCACCTGTGAGTCAAATACACTTTTATTTGCAATATGCTCGTTCCTGCTTCCTTCTTCTCTCGCCGCTGCTTCTTTGCATTATGCCAACAACTCCTCCGACGACTTACGAGTCTCGGTAAGGTCACGTGGCGAGCGGCGGCGCTGCAAGTGCAACATTCTAGCGCATCGCAAAGACGATGACATCCAAAAGTTCGAAACACAATCCGAAACATTCAACAGTCCGATTGTAAATGTGAAGAACAATCGACGGTTTCCATCTCATAAACGTATATTTGGATTCTTCCTTTTTCTCTTGGCAACAACACGACACAAACTAACTATGCAAATTCTGCCCCTCGTGGCAAACTTGACATTAAACTTGATTTTTTTGAGTGAGTTCAAGTACCGTCTGTATTACGAAACCTTTCTTGCATCTCCTTTCCAAAATTCATTACTTTTATAAAATGAGCGGCGAATTACATTTGGAAGCGTAAATACCGCTTTTGCTTTTGTGCAGTCAACCAGCGAAAAAAGACAAATTCAGTTACGAACGTAATGAAACTCCAGAACTTACGCGCATACCCGCGTGGGCACGCACACACATTTGCACTCTGGCAGCTGGCTAAAAATAAAATAAGATAGCGAAGCGCCGGCTCAATCATCCGCGACTCTATTTCACTCAGAAGGCGCCGCGAGAAAATTAATTGCACTAATTGAGTCACGGTGTTCATCAAACCGCCGTTCTCATTTTTGCACATTCATTAGGGCCTCGCTTTGCGAGAGCATCCCCGAGGTGACGCCGCGTGTCGCATCTGACGAGCGGCGGAGGGTCGCCGGGGCTGCTGGTGGCAGCGGAATGAGAGACGTTCGCCGCCAAAAAACACTCATGACATTTTTCCACATGCTCTGTTGCCGCATAATAACGCAGTAATAACTGCTTTCTTACCAATGTTGTCACACGCGTGCGCTGTGTTCATCCTGATGTGCGCACATGTGGATGTGAATTGCAAACCAACAGCGAATAATATAAACAAGGGCTTCCCCCCCCCGCCGGGGTTTGCAAGCGTGTAAATCTCAAGGATTTTCGCACGTGTGTTTTTAGGCACAAACTTAAGCTGCGTGCCGCCGGCAAAGTTGAGAGGAAGACGGGTCGGCTGGAGTTTTTGCAGAACCAACATCAGTTCGCGACCTCATCTGTCAGTCGGCTTGCGCAAGACTTCTTAGCACTTTCCAGGCTGACGTGCTCAGGTGAGCGGCCCCCCCCCCCTCCACATTGTTGACGTGGCTCCTCAAAAATTGTTGCATGCAGCTGTTCGTTGAAATGAATAATTTTCTATGCAAAACAGGATGCGGTTATGGATTTGATTGTGAAAATCATTTATTTTGCATTGCCAGGAACTAAATATATGTCCAAAGGACCCAAAATAAAGTTTTTGATTTCCTTCCCAATTCAATATTTTTCTTTATGCCCTCCAGGTAATAAACGTTGTTGGAGTCAAATGGGCTTGCGAATGCGCATAATAAATTAGTTTGGTTCAGTAACTAAAATGTTAAGAAAATAATTTGGATCAAGGCAAAAAAAAAAAATAAGGTGCGTTCAAGTGAATAATTATTGTTTACATCAACATGAAATGATGAAAGTCAAATATTTGAGATGTGATAGCTGGACATCTTTTTTTCTTCTTTTTGTTTAAGTGGGGTTATCATTTTTACAGTGTCGAGCCCCAATCATTAGGTGTGAAAAAGATTCAACACCAAGAATATTTGGCAAAAGGTTCACACATCATTTTTTTGTTTTGTTTTGCTAATAATACCGTTCGAGGGGGAGTAATATACACGGGTACAAGGGAATTAAGAAAATGGTCGCATTGTATAGATGTTTACCGGTACTGAAGGGTTGTTAAAAAGGTGGACTTTCATTTCAATTTAATAGGTAAAGTTGAATGTTACAAGTATATTTATTCATAAAAACATATTTTTTTGCTGGTCCAAGGTGAGTCAAGTGTGGATTTATCCTGATAATAGGGTCCAAAATGGAGGGTACAACATGATTGGCTGCTTGCTGATTTCAGTAAACAAGTCACCTCTGTGAAGTTAATTGCCTCCAATTCACTTTTTTTCTCCTTC
>NC_141240.1:42985978-43103478 GCF_054856555.1 Leptonotus elevatus | reverse complement strand
CTTGAGTTCACAAGGACATGAATGGGGACAGGGTGCATAGAAACAGAAAACTATTCACAGTCTAGAGCTGTCAAAATTAATAGATTCATTGACAAGTAATTGATGAAATTTAATAATCGAGTAATCGTTTGGAGCCATTTTTTATCGAAAATGGTCCAAATTCTCTGATTTCAGCATATCAACAGTGAAGAATTGTTGACTGATTTGTGTTTCATGAAAGAAGACTGACAATCTTCTGTGATGAATCAAAATGAGACATTTGCAAACATCTGTTTTTATTAAATGTTTTATTATTATTTATATTTTATTTGATTTCTATCTGTTTCCATTTTGCAGCAATTAGCATTGAATAGCGACGTCTCATCATTATTCAGAAGTCTCTTGAAAACACCGGGAAAAAGCTTTTTTGCGGCATGGCCCTGGTTGATCTCTTATACTCTGATGCCACCTCCTGGCCGTATTTGTCATAACTACCATGGCTTCAAGTATTCTCTGCAGTTCAGAGGCTGCCTTCTGTATGCTTTAGCATTAAAAACGTATAAATACGTCTTTGGGACACTGGTAATATTTCAAATAAAATGTATTTATACAGCGGCACGGTGGCTGACTGGTTAGCACGTCCGCCGCCCAGTGCAGTGGACGTGAGATGGAGTCCGGGCATGGAGTTTGCATGTTCTCCCCGTGCCTGCGTGGCTTTTCTCCGGGTGCTCCGGTTTCCTCCCGCATTTCCAAAGACACGCGTGGCAGTTTCATTGAACACTCCAAATTGTCCCTCGGTGTGATTGTGAGTGTGGATGGTTGTTCTCTTTCTGTGTTCCCTGCGATTGGCTGGCAACCAGTTCAGGGTGTACCCCGCCTACTGCCGGAAGAACAGCTGGGATAGGCTCCAGCAACCCCGCGACCCTTGTGAGGACAAGCGGTTATGAAAATGGATGCATTTATACATTTTGGGAGCAAATGAGTTCAACAGTAATCGGGGGGGGGGGGGTAATACGCTTTAACGCAAAATTAAAATGAATCCGATGAGTCGAATAATCGAAAGATGAATCGATTCTGAAAATATTCAACAGTGACAGCACTATCACAGTCTCATTCAAATGATTAGCGAGCGGGAATTGAACCTCGCTGACGTCAGCCCAATGAAGCGCAACGTTTGCAACCAAATGACGAATTTGTATTGTGACCTGATTTTCATGCTCCCAAAGGGCCCCATGATCATAATTCCCAGTATGTCCCCTTGTCCCCTTTACTGTCTTGCTTGAGCGGTCCAGGCAAGGATGGCTGATGTCGGTGCAGCCGCAGAAAGCTGCGGGCAATCAGCAATGTACGCGCCCCCCCGATAAGGCCCGAGCGGCAGCAGCCGGACAACAGCAACGCGACGCGCTTCAACAGTTATCGGCGCAATCAGCTGCAGCGCAGGGCCAAATGGAAATCGACCCCCCCAACTTAACTCCGCGCCTTTAAATCTTCCACATGCCGCAGCTTTCGCCGCCAACCGGAGGCCGTGGCACAGTTCTGGCGTCCTGGCAGGAAATGCATGCGAAGTGGACCGAAACGTGCGATGACTTCAAAGTCGGTCAAGGTCAATGTCACGACAGACACAGTTTGAGACGTGTGAAATCAAAAGAAGTCCTCGGAGGCAGCAGCAGGAAAGAAGAAGCGGAGCCGAAAGGCAACCCCCCCCCCCCCTTCTGCCCCCCCCCCCTTCCCCGAGCGTCCGAACATGACTGCTCGCTTGCATCCCGCTGCTGACTTGGCTGCTCTCCAGTCGCGTTTGTGGCATGCTTTTAGCGCCGCTAATGTTGCTACCTATGTAGGTTAAAGACCCCCTCGCGGTGGACAAACACACCAGCGGCGCCGGGGGGGGGGACGTCTCAAGGTTAAAGCCGATCATGCGGGAAAAGGTTGCCGCCAACGGCTGAGAGAGAAACTACGCCGCCGCGCATTTCAGCCTCGATTGCCTCGGAGAGAACGGCGAGGACTTTGACATCTGGGAGCGAACGAATCACCTCGTTCTGTCCGCTGCGCTCAGAAATCTGCAGAGCCCCTCATTCCCTAAATGGGCCGAGGAATCGATCGAACCACCTTCCCCTTCTAATCATACGCGTTCATCACCAATCGCGGCGTTGGACTTGGATGCGAAGTGACAGGGAGGCTCCACACAGTAGATCCCAAAAGCTCACTCAGGACCGGCGATCTGGGACCGAGCCCATCGGCCGCCCGCGGGATCGAGATGGGAGAAAGGAAGGAAATGGCGCCGCTGACAGCCAGCATCAAATAAATGGAATACAGAATCTGACGTGACGTCGGTCAGCCGTGTTTTGATTTCCCCCAAAAAAAGAGGACGCTCGGCCTGGCCTGGAGATATTAAATTAATTAAATTAAACAATTAAATTCAGCAATTCTGTATGAATTCAACTCTTTTTCTCATGTACTGCGAACGCATCATAAAAATGTCGGGAGTCGCGAGAGGCAGAACGCGTGACTCTCCTGAGGGAATTGTGGGAAATGAACCATTGTAAAGGCCTCGCGTATCCGACGGGACACAACTTGAGGCGCGGCGGTCGCAGGGAGCGAGAAAACACATCGTGTCAACGAAATAGCAACGAGACGATGGAGAGCACACGCGCGTCTTGCTTTAGTGTTCATTCCGTCGATGAAAACTCAACAAGAAATCATTTTGTCGACAAAGATTTTTCACAATAACAATAAGTGGGACTAAATCGGTATGCGTTTTTGTCAACGAGTGAAGACGAACTCATTTACTGCCATTGACGGTTATAGACGTCAAAAATTCATTTGAACTAACTCTATTAGTTTCCCTTTTTTTTCACTTTTGTTAACAAGAGTACAAAAACCTAGAATTTTTTAAATTGTACATTTAGAACAGATATAAAATTTGTGATTAATCATGAGTTAATTACGATTAAAAAATGTAATCGCCCCTAATTTTTAATCATCTTTTCTTTCCTTTTTTTAAATCTTGTCAGGCCATTTACATTTTTGATTGTAATACTTCAATAGCTAACTCACGATTAAACACACATTTTTACATCTGTTCTAAATGTACAGTATTTTCTTTTAGGTTTTCATACTCTCAACAAAAGTGGAAAAAAGTTAAATATCATTTTTTTTTTTACGTCTATAGCCGTCAATGGCAGTGAATGAGTTAATAAAAACTGGATTATTTATTTATTTATTTTACTTAACTTTGCTTTTCTCCATAGCCAACATATTGAAAGTGCATCATTAATTTCATCCATGACTGCAATGAATGGGGGGGGGGGGGGCGGGGGGGGCGAAAATGGTTGAAGTCGAGCTGGACTAGTTCATGGACGTTTTAGTCCATGAACAAAAATGAGACGAAAATGAGACGATTTTGTAAAATCTTGTCTCTGCTACGCTGTCACAGTGACACTGTCATGTGACACACAGTGACACGCCCCCTTTCAAACCTACAGCTAGCGAGTGCAACACGTACAAACACATTAGCCTGGCAAGCCACACCCACTTTCTTGAAAGAGAAAGTGGGTGTGGACGGGCTGCGGCCGAGAACAGGCCGGCCAATCAAATTCGTGTATTTTCCCGACGTCGTCTTCGTGAGCGAGGTTTTTCCCGCAACGACGACGCAAGTCATTCGCGACTATCTCTCTTCGGCTGGATGTTGGATTTTTACCCAGAAGGGGAAAAAAAAGACTTTTTTCGAGTCGCTATTCTGACGTCACTGCGCTCTTCGCTCATTGGTTCGTTCCACTGTCTGTTAGCTCAGAAATGCGACTGATAGGACGCTTGAGCAGACGCACTCTCCGGATTTCCGGACGACAAACACACGAGACGGATTCACGGTCAATTATAGTTCGAACGTAACATGAATCCAACACGTATAACGTTCCAACAATAATGTCAATCCAACCGCTAACTAATGCTGGCTAACTTACTAGCTCATAGCATGGAGCCATTGTAGCCACTTTTTTTTGTTTTTCATCAAAAATATGAGATTACATTTGATGTGAAATAGTTTAACATCCAAAATGTTAAACTTTATCTGCTGACAAAAAAATATACAGCGGTAAAAAGATTGTCTTGACTAAGACTAAAACGTTGACAGTTTTTGTTGACTGAAACGAGACAAACACAATTACGTTTTTCTTGGACAAAAAATGCTAGATTTAGAGTCGACTAAAAAATAGGCGACATAAAAAAACGGGATGAGGTTGACAAACTATGTTAAAAACTAACAAGCGTGATTAAAAGTGGACTCAAACTGAATGCAAATTTTAAAATGGCTGACACAATCTTGTATGCGCGCATGCAGTGAACTGGCGGCGATGTTTTGCAGGTGCGAACGGTCTCCCTGCCTTCTCTTTGCTGCCGTGGCTCTGTTGCCATGGGAGACGCTTATGTAAGCCGTGCCTAATCCTGTTAACTGTCACTGCGGGAGCCGAAGAGCAGCGGCGCAAAAAAAAAGTCCGTTCTTGGTGATTCAACAGAGAGCTTAATTGTCTTGGGGGGTGCGATAAGGTGATTTTAAGCTTCCATTGGGGGGGGAACCCAGAACGAGAGAGGCAAAGCGCCACCTCATTGGCCGGCTCTGGAACCGCCCACTTACGAATGCGGGAACGTTTTTCATGCCCATTCAATTTGGAGCACGCTAAGCTAGCCTCCGCGCGAGCATACATCAAAGCACAAAAAGCGGAATTTTGCTTCTCGACAAATAAACGCGACGCTCGCGACGTTGACGTGCGCGCGGCGAGAGTGGAGCCAGATTTGGGGACGATAAAAGGCGGAGACTTGCACGAACAGCCGTGCAGCGTCCTCCCCCCATTCTCTCTCAACCGCCTCGTGCTCCATTAGCTTTATTACACTCTTGGCTGACGGCAGTTATTGTGCAGGGTTTGATGTGAAGGTCAACACGAGAGCCCGCGCGCACATTTTAGTCTCATCCAAAATAAACAAAACAACGCGAGTTGTAATGCGCAACGAGACCATTTTGTCGGACTCATCATGACCGCGATGCAACTGCTAAGCGCAGCGCACAGCAACGTTCACGTAATGGTCGCAAAGCGGGCGGGCATCATCATTAGGTTCGCCTCCGGCGCCGCATTGCTTCGCTTGTTAACTGGCGCCGGAGGAAAAGGTAAGCATTTCATGACCCTGAATGAAATAATAGCAGTGCTCGCCATCTGCCATCAAAGTGAGGAATGCGGCTCGGCGTGTCAAAAATACAAGCTTAACCCTCAGGCTTGGTTACCGACGGGTCGTTTGTGTCCACCGAGCTCGACTTCAACCATTTTCGTGACCCCCCCGACCCCCGCTTCATTGCAGTCATGGATGAAATTAATGATGCACTTTCCATATGTTGGCTATGGAGAAAAGCAAAGTTGAGTAAAAAAATAAAATAAAATCTTTAGTCTAAACATAATTTTTATTTTATTTAATTTTTTTGCTTTTTTTTTTTAAAGAGCTCATACATAATTCTGACTAATATTGCATTTGTGGCATATGAGTTAAGCAGCAAAATCCACCCGTTTTTATCCATCAGGGGGCGGCCATGTTTCCCAAAATGACATCACAGCACCTGAGGGCTCATGCTGCATTCAAGGAAGGTGGGAAGTCGTATTTTCCCAACCTCTGACCACGAAAAGTGCACTGGAAGGCCCCTTTGAACTGGGAGGTCTCCGTTGGGAAGTCGGAGAAAACAAAATGGACGCCAACTTCACCCACCGGAAGGCCCCTTTGAACTGGGAGGTCTCCGTTGGGAAGTCGGAGAAAACAAAATGGACGCCAACTTCACCCACCGGCTTCAATCCGACGTCACTCAACAATGGCGACACGTTGTCACAAACTATCAATGCTAAAACAGTTTACACGATTATAAACATAGTTATCTCTTTATTTAACATGAATTTCGTTCTTTGAAATGAGTAACTCATGATGTAAACCAACGTGACTTTTATTGACTCCGTGAAGCAGAACAACAACAAACTTATCGGAATCGGCCATCTTTGTTGTTTACATTCGCCTCAAGCACTTTGAGGTCGGAACTGGGACTCTCCGAGCGGGTTCAGTCTGACGAGCCGACTTCCTCGATTGCAGCATCGGCTTGCGAACGTCACGTGACCAAATCCAGAAAACAGGTAAGCCGTGGTCATTAGGGACTGTGATGTCATTTTCAGTCAATAGCAAGTGGCAAAATGGCCGCCCCCCGAGATGGCGAAAAACGGGTGGATTTTTGGGCTTTGCGATATATATCACAAATGCAATAATAATTAGAATAGCGTGATTGGACTCGTGGGGGCACAAGAACGTATTATTGTAAAGATTTAAAAAAATAATAATAATAAAAAAAGCTGTACCAATAGCTGTATAAGAAAAAATAAGGTAGCAGTGAGAAACTGCACAAATGTGATTTTGGAACTGATGTTGGTTAAAAACTTGATTCAATAAAAGAAGCAAAAGGCATTGAAAAAAAAAGCCGATTTTATGTCCGCATGTGGGCAAAAATGGTCCCTCAAAAGTCCCAAACAGGCTGAAAGTCGTAAACTGGAACAAGGCCTGAGGCGTTCATGGTCGCGGGATTAACTCCAGTTTAGCACGTCTGGCTTCTGCTGCAAACAACCTCATTGTCGACATGCACGTTTGTGTTGCGATGATGAGTTGCAAGCCAACTCGCATGCCCGCCGTTTGACCGCCGTAGCAGCCTCCCCGCTAAGGTCAAAGGGCAACCGGGGTGACGGGCGCACGCACGCACGCTCGCAAGCTAAACTTGCCGTCGCTGTCCGCCGAACATCTGCTTCCCCGAAATGCTTTGCTCCGCTGCCAGGGACGGCGTGGCAACTTTTGGACGGCGGCTCGTTAGAAGACAAACAGAAGCAGCGGCGGTCGGCAGCCATTTTTGTGCCAGCTCAGCAGGAAGAGCGACGGGGGCGGCAAAGCCAAGATGGATGCTGTAATGCGAAAGCTTGGATCCGACACGCGGATGACGCTGAGGCCGACGTGTCGTACTTTTGTACGCACTGCAACACAAAAGCAAACCATCCCATTTGGCGTCGGGAGGAACATGCTTGTGTGACTCCCCAAAAAATATATTTCGTGGAAATGCTGTGATTATTTGATTGACTTTTCTGTTGCTAAATGCTAAATGCTAATAAATGCAACAAATATGATGCCTCGTCTGACAGCGGAATGGATAGCGCGTTGTTATATTTTGCTCCTCCGTGACAACCCAACCAAGCATTTGACTCAAACTCGCAGGAAGCTTTGCGGGTATCAGAGACAAAATGGCAGCCTTCATTAGGTACTTAGCTCTGCTGCAGAAGTATTATGGAATTGACAAGCCTTATCGTGCACATGGTTTGACCCAGAACAGCTTTGACGGCGTCTCGCTCGGTGCGGCTGGCCTGTCATTCGTCTCGGCACGGAGCTGCTGGGATGCGAGATCTGCGCTGGTGCCGTGACGGCGGTGGTTCTCAACCGCGCTCCTCGAGCGCCCCCATCCGAACGGTTTTCCATGTCTCCCACGAGCAACGCAGGTGTTTCAAACCATCAGCTCATCGGCAAGCTCTTATTATTATAGTTGTAGTTTTTTCACTTTAGTTCGTTTCGAGTTTTGTTTTTTAAATTTAGTTAATAATAATAAACAAAAATAATAATAATTGTTTACTTTTTTAAAGTGTATTACTTGCGCGCAATATTTAATAAACACCCTGATAACATGAAAAAAGTAACACATTTCTTACCTCGCATTGCATTTGGTCGGAGTTCAATGAAAAAGCAGCCGAAGCTCAAGCAGGCAAAATTGTCGCCTCGAAGTGACATCATCTGAAGGTCCTTTTCTATTGGCTGATGCTCGATGACATCACTTCTGTGTGACAAACTTTCAAACGTCCTTATTCCGGTTAATATTGAATTGAAATAATTATACTTACATCACATGTAAAATCAACCCCAAAGGCTCATGAATTAAATGAATTACCGAAGACTAAAAACGAAGGATATTTCGCTATAATTATAGTTATTTATTCAATTATTTATATATAAATATATATTTTTTTCTTTCGTTAACAAAATTAACGCCCCTATCCGGACGGTTTTCCATTTTCTCCCATGAGCAACGCAGGTGCTTCAAACCATCGGCAAGCTCCGCGTGAAGCCTGATAACGATCCTCAGCTGTGTTGTTATTATAGTTTTGGAATTTTCACTTTAGTTCGTTTTGAGTTTTGTTGTTTAAATTTAGTTAAAAAATAATAATAATTGTTTCGTTTTTTTAAAGTGCGCAATATTTAATAAACATTCTGATAACATGAAAAAAGTAACACATTTCTTACCTCGCATTGCATTTGGTCGGAGTTCAATGAAAAAGCAGCCGAAGCTCAAGCACGCAAAATTGTCGCCTCGGAGTGACATCATCTGAAGGTCCTTTTCTATTGGCTGATGCTCGATGACATCACTTCTGTGTGACAAACTTTCAAATGTCCTTATTCCGGTTAATATTGAATTGAAATAATTATACTTTAAATCACATGTAAAATCAACCCCAAAGGCTCATGAATTAAATGAATTACCGAAGACTAAAAACGAAGGATATTTCGCTATAATTAGAGTTATTTATTTAATTATTTATATATATATATATATATTTTTTTTTCTTTCGTTAACAAAATTAACGCCCCTATCCGGACGGTTTTCCATGTCTCCCACGAGCAACGCAGGTGCTTCAAACCATCGGCAAGCTCCGCGTGAAGCCTGATAACGATCCTCAGCTGTGTTGTTATTATAGTTTTGGAATTTTCACTTTAGTTCGTTTTGAGTTTTGTTGTTTAAATTTAGTTAAAAAATTTATAATAATTGTTTCGTTTTTTAAAGTGCGCAATATTTAATAAACATTCTGATAACATGAAAAAAGTAACACATTTCTTACCTCGCATTGCATTTGGTCGGAGTTCAATGAAAAAGCAGCCGAAACTCAAGCATGCAAAATTGTCGCCTCGGAGTGACATCATCTGAAGGTCCTTTTCTATTGGCTGATGCTCGATGACATCACTTCTGTGTGACAAACTTTCAAACGTCCTTATTCCGGTTAATATTGAATTGAAATAATTATACTTACATCACATGTAAAATCAACCCCAAAGGCTCATGAATTAAATTAATTACCGAAGACTAAAAACGAAGGATATTTCGCTATAATTATAGTTATTTATTCAATTATTTATATATATATATATTTTTTTTTCTTTCGTTAACAAAATTAACGCCCCTATCCGGACGGTTTTCCATTTTCTCCCACGAGCAACGCAGGTGCTTCAAACCATCGGCAAGCTCCGCGTGAAGCCTGATAACGATCCTCAGCTGTGTTGTTATTATAGTTTTGGAATTTTCACTTTAGTTCGTTTTGAGTTTTGTTGTTTAAATTTAGTTAAAAATTTATAATAATTGTTTAGTTTTTTAAAGTGCGCAATATTTAATAAACATTCTGATAACATGAAAAAAGTAACACATTTCTTACCTCGCATTGCATTTGGTCGGAGTTCAATGAAAAAGCAGCCGAAGCTCAAGCACGCAAAATTGTCGCCTCGGAGTGACATCATCTGAAGGTCCTTTTCTATTGGCTGATGCTAGATGACATCATTTCTGTGTGACAAACTTTCAAACGTCCTTATTCCGGTTAATATTGAATTGAAATAATTATACTTATACTAATTATACTACATGTAAAATCAACCCCAAAGGCTCATGAATTAAATTAATTACCAAAGACTAAAAACGAAGGATATTTCGCTATAATTATAGTTATTTATTTAATTATTTATATATATATATTTTTTTTTCTTTCGTTAACAAAATTAACGCCCCTATCCGGACGGTTTTCCATGTCTCCCATGAGCAACGCAGGGGCTTCAAACCATCGGCAAGCTCCGCGTGAAGCCTGATAACGATCCTCAGCTGTGTTGTTATTATAGTTTTGGAATTTTCACTTTAGTTCGTTTTGAGTTTTGTTGTTTAAATTTAGTTAAAAAATAATAATAATTGTTTCGTTTTTTTAAAGTGCGCAATATTTAATAAACACCCTGAAAACATGAAAAAAGTAACACATTTCTTACCTCGCATTGCATTTGGTCGGAGTTCAATGAAAAAGCAGCCGAAGCTCAAGCACGCAAAATTGTCGCCTCGGAGTGACATCATCTGAAGGTCCTTTTCTATTGGCTGATGCTCGATGACATCACTTCTGTGTGACAAACTTTCAAACGTCCTTATTCCACAGTTAATATTGATTTGAAATAATTAAACTTTAAATCACATGTAAAACCAACCCCAAAGGCTCATGAATTAAATGAATTACCGAAGACTAAAAACGAAGGATATTTCGCTATAATTATAGTTATTTATTCAATTATTTATATATATATATTTTTTTTTTTTCTTTCGTTAACAAAATTAACGCCCCTATCCGGACGGTTTTCCATGTCTCCCATGAGCAACGCAGGGGCTTTAAACCATCGGCAAGCTCCGCGTGAAGCCTGATCACGATCCTCAGCTGTGTTGTTATTATAGTTTTGGAATTTTCACTTTAGTTCGTTTTGAGTTTTGTTGTTTAAATTTAGTTAAAAAATTTATAATAATTGTTTTGTTTTTTAAAGTGCGCAATATTTAATAAACATTCTGATAACATGAAAAAAGTAACACATTTCTTACCTCGCATTGCATTTGGTCGGAGTTCGATGAAAAAGCAGCCGAAGCTCAAGCAGGCAAAATTGTCGCCTTGGAGTGACATCATCTGAAGGTCCTTTTCTATTGGCTGATGCTCGATGACATCACTTCTCTGTGACAAACTTTCAAACGTCCTTATTCCGGTTAATATTGAATTGAAATAATTATACTTATACTAATTATACTACATGTAAAATCAACCCCAAAGGCTCATGAATTAAATTAATTACCAAAGACTAAAAACGAAGGATATTTCGCTATAATTATAGTTATTTATTTAATTATTTATATATATATTATTTTTTTTTTTCTTTCGTTAACAAAATTGTTTTTGTTTTTATTTGACTTTTAGTTTTTTTGTTATTTTTTGTTTCCTGAAATAACCTAGGTTGGCTGTAGGAGACAGAAAAGCGTCTGGTTCGGGCCACCGGATGACGGCGGCTGAGAACGCGCGCTTGAGAGCATCGTCACTTTGCACGATGTCAGCCATTTTCAGTTTAAATTTTGTAATTTTGCAATCAGACGCATGCCTCTGTGCACATTATGAGCTACATAACGGCAAATATTCATGATGCCGATTTCCAAACGGATCAAATGTGCAATTTGGACTTTAGGACATTGAATTCTAAATCCATAGGCAAAGATAATAAGATGAATCGGACCTGCGGCGAATTATATGCTAAGTAATGTGCGTTGGTTTCATGTTTGATTTGATACTTCTGTGGCACTGAATGAACGTACGGCCCAATTCCTGCCGTGAAGGCTGACAAGTGCAGTCCAACGCTCACCTTGTCGGTGAAGAGTGACCCGGGCAGAGGGTAAATGGTGCGACTCCCTCGGGTGCCGCTGGATGAGTTCAGTCAAGTCTCATGATGCCGAGAGATTAATGAAGCCACTCTGGCGCTGCATCTCCTGCGGGGAAAACCAAACAAAACACAACACGCGCGTACAGATTTCATATCACACAGCATACTTCATCATATTACGCCACACCAAGGGCATATTGCCAGAGGTACATGACCTTCCCGCTTTCCCAATTGTGTCTACGTTACAGTTTGGGGATGATCGTTTGACTCCAAATACGGCAGAAAGTCCGACATGAA
Organism: Leptonotus elevatus; assembly: GCF_054856555.1. Taxonomy (NCBI): domain Eukaryota; kingdom Metazoa; phylum Chordata; class Actinopteri; order Syngnathiformes; family Syngnathidae; genus Leptonotus; species Leptonotus elevatus. The sequence goes on along the minus strand of NC_141240.1, from coordinate 43,091,664 downwards.
TATAATTGACTTTAAAACACAACGATGACAGTTTATGTGGAAGGTGATGTGACAAAAGCTGGAAAATAAGTTTGTGCTGCATGAACACGATGGACCCCAACTTGCTGAACCTTCATCACTGGTGTCGTCGGAGGGACAATTGTCGACATCCGAGCATTCCCGCAATGCAACGCAAAATAAATGCTTCCTTTACGCTGAAAACAAACAGCAGGCGCTTTCGCCTGTGACGAGGATAGCAAGCAGGCCGATTGTTATCCTGGTCCGACGTTCATTTCATTACATTTTGAAATCATAACAATACTCACACATCAAATTCCAAGGATGTAAAGTCCAATGCTTTTCAATGAGCGGAGAGTTGACCGCCATTTTTGACTTGTGACGTATCCTCGGAATTGTCCATATTGATGGCTACGAACGAAGCCTAAACATTGAATATGGTCATTATTGGTTGCTCTCGAATGTATCTTGCTGAATATTTCTGCATGCGAAAGTGCTTCAACCTTTTTTCTTTTTTTGCTAAAAGCAGGCAACTGGTTGTGTCAAGGGGACAAATCAAATTATAAAAATAAATAACATTCACATTTAAGAGTTATCAGAGGATTTTGACATTTTAAATCAATACATTTTAAAACCCGGCGGTGTCTCAACTCAAGCGAAGTTTGACAGTTTGGTTATTTAGTTCTTTTGGTTCGTAGGAAGAGGCGCCATAAAATGCGTCATGATCGTTGGAAAACGCTGCCGGAATGCCGCAACCTTATTCCATAAAGCGGAAGTGCACCGGAAGACGCCACATGCACGCGCTCACTGACTGTAGGCACTGCAGTGCTGCCACCCAGTGGAGGAAAGCGCGTCGTACAATTCTGGAACAAGTGGCAACGAACGGAAGCTGTGCTGGATGAAAGCAAAACCAGGATGCGGTCTTGTTTTTCATTAAGCTGACAAATGTTGTGGAAGATATTCAGTGCGATATCCGTCAACTCATCTTACATTAATGTGTGTGTGGATTGCTTTTTTTGTATGGTGCAGCAAAATATCTTGCAGGATGTAAAAATTGATATTCCACCATGATAGATACCACATTTTTAATGTAATCAAATTTGTATTGCACTATTCTACTGCCAAAAGATTCTGGATAGATTCCAGAATTCACTGATGCCAGAACTCCTCGATGCCCACGTCTTTTCCAAAACCTCACCACGATTTATTAGGATCCTCCTTTGGGTCTCCATAAAACATTTGTTTCCTATAAATTGGTTTGCTTGATGGTACTAACGAGCATGACAACATTGACGACGAGCTTACAAGACTAATCAAAATAAAAACTATTTTCAGTATGACGCAGGGCTCATCCACGATAACGCGACTTTCTTCCTTACAACTTCTGGCCCAACAAATTCTCTCCGGGATCCTGGACACTTTTCAGAACTTTTCGGCCCCGCATCAAAAAGCAACAACTTCTGTACTTATTTTATTTGAGTTGAATAAAGTGTGTTACATTTCAGCCAAAAACAGCCTACATAGTAAGCAAAGAAAAACGGACTTTGGTCTCCATGCGAGGGACGACGCCACAGGGTCGCTCGCATCCAAACGTTTGTGGAAATGTCGCTCTGCAAAATATCGGAGTGAACGGCCATCATTGAAAAAACTTCCAGCTCCGGTCCAAACGTGTGGGACCGTAGCCCATCGTCGCTCGGAGGCTTCCAAATTAGGACAGTATTGCCTTCGTGTTGGCGACAGCGCCAAAGTTGTCCGCGCTGACGGACCTCCGCAGACAGCATTTGCTCAGGTTCTTGTAGCGGTCCTCGCACAGCCTGGAGATCGCCTGAAGACAACATCGCAAGTCTGTGAGCGGCAGAACGCCGAGGTGCGGCAAAGCGCTTGCGGCCGCTCGTATTCACCTCCAGCTTTTGGGCCCGCTTGTTGCTGAGCGGCTCCGCCAGGAAGCCAAAGTTGTTGTCATCGGCGAGCGAGCGCAGGTCAAAGTAGTATTTGGCGTAGACGCTGGCCGGGACGTTGATGTTGAACTGGAGCAACTCGAGGAATTGACGCTCCATCTCGTTCCTGAAAATTCAAACAGATTGCGTCGGAGGAGGAGTTGCCTCAAAATGGTTTGCGCAATTCATCAAAATTCAATTACAATTACAAAATCTGCATCATCGTAAAAAACTGATTATTCATACTCATTTTTGACATTTACACCTTTTAAAAATGTTGTTTCATCCAAAAGGAACTTGCATAATTATAGTGTTTCAAAGAATTGTATTTGTCTTATTTTTTTACATTGAAACATTTTCTTGTTTAGTTCAAAATCTTCAGAGCGAGCACATTCTCCACTCCAACTTCAAGTTCTTGCCAACATAAATAAATAAATATATATTATTATAAATTCTGTTTGGTCCAAAAGGAACTTACATAATTTCTATTTTATTTTTATTATTATATTCTTTCTTTAAATTGGTCTTAATATTTTTAAATGCTTAAACATTTTCTTGTTTTGTACCAAAAAATAATTAATTGTTTGAATAATGTTTTTTTTGTTTTTTTTACATAATTGAGCAGCCCTCGCTTGAAGATGCAAGAGCAATAAAAAAAGACTGATTTGACTTTTGACCTCAGGTAATTGATTCTAGATTAAGGACTCAATTTTCGTGCCCAGTGCAAGTCTAGCACAAAATGCGGTTTAGTTTTGTCCATGGGTGCCGTGGCATACCCCCCCCCCCCCACCCCCCGCGACCCTACCCTCGATAAGCGGAACAAAATGGATGGACATGACATCTACCACACATATCCAAAGAGCTCAGAATCCGACGTAGAGTTCCATCTATTTTCAGCCGCCCACCAAATGATCGGGTGCGACACGGGCGGGCGGAAAACAAACAAACGGCCAGAACGGAGTCCGATTCCCCAACAGGCTAAAAACGAGGCTTGCGCCGCCGCATGGCGCCAAAAAATGGAGACGCGCCGCACTGAATTGTGGGGAGGCTCAACGTGTCCGATTACAATCAGCGCTCACATGTCGTCCACGGCGACGTCTTTGAGGATCTGGCAGTAGTCCACGTTCCAGACCGCCTGGTCGTCCCAGACTTTGGAGGCCAGCAGGATGGCACCTAAAACAATACGCTTCCAGTTGGAGGGACAGATGTCCATCTCGGCGTACGTTAGCAGCCGCTCCAAGTACACCTGTGAGACACAATCGTCATCCAGAAGTCAAGATATCCTTAAGGGGGGTGGGGGGGTGTGGGGGGGGGGGTTGTCAGTGTGAATCCTGTTTTCAAAGTGGTCATCATCTGCAATTTCCTCGCACTACAGCTCCATTTGTGTTGTTCATCACATCCTCTTTTCATAATCACCAATTAGTGCCATTCCAATAAATCAAGGGTGCCCAAAGTTGGGTCCTGAAGAGTTACCGTTTTCCATGTTTCTCTCCACTAACACACCTGAGAGATGATCAGGATCGTTACCGGGCTTCTGCAAAGCGCGCCGATTCGCTGATCATTAGATTCGGCTGCGCTCAAACGTGGAAAACAGGCGGCATGGAAGCTCTCCAGGACCCGACTTGGGCACCACTGCTATAAATGGGCTGGTGTTCCACAGGGTAATATACTTGGCCCAGTTCTCTTTAGTATGTATGTAAAAAAAAAAATTTTTTTAATCTGCAATATTCTGATGTATGACAATTTAGTCTTTTTTTTTTTTGCCATAGTAGATCTGCAGAAAAGGGAGAGTAAACTGTAAGAATAAAATTGTAAATATAATTTCCTGGCTGGAAAAAAAAACAAAAACCAGTTTGTACGTTGTTGACAAAAGAAGCAGAAAACACACACAAGCAAACATTTATTTCATTACAAATCCCTTTTGATTTTAGAATTTTAATTGGACCCTTTTAACAAGAAAATGAATCAAAAATCTGCCTGACGACGACTGATGACAGTCTAAAGTGTTTTTTTGCTCCCTATTTAAAGCGCCTTGTGATAACGCTAACTCTTGTGAATTGCCGCTATATCGTGTCAAAGAAATGGACGTCCGGACGTCCGGGTGCCGACGGGGTGTCATGAACTCACCAGCGTCACAATGGCGCACTCGGCGCTCAGCTGCGCAGAGCTGAACAGCGTGCGTATGAAACGGAAAATGAGCCTGTGCTCGGGGTTGACCGCCGAGTAGTCGTCTGCAACTTTCTCGCGCTGCGGAGACACAAACCGCATTTCGTCAGCCGTCGGCCAAAACGCATTCCGGTGAAAATCGAAATGCTTTCATCTCACCGACAGAGGATGTTTCTTCTCATCAAATATGTCCAGTGAGCGACTGGAATCCCTGCAATTACAAAATGCAAAATACAGAATGTCTTCTTTTTTTTTTCTTATAGTCACACAATTTCATAGTTGAGAATTTCAAAGTTAACAATTCTATCATGCATTTCAACCTTGGAAACATTTCCTCTGTGCGTCCCTTCAGCAGAAACGAACCGCCAGTTACTCATTAACTCATTAACGCTTACGTTACCTTCGCTAAAAGCTTCTCTAAATTGTTGCGTAAGTTCATTGGCGTCGCTAACCGGAAGATGCCCTCATGAATATTCATACCAAGTCAACGAGCAAAAGACTCTCACCTGTTTTTGATGTGATAGTAAATGGCCATGGCCACACTGAAACAAAAAAAGAAGAAGAAAGACATCAGTTTGGGACGTGCGCCACCGCCCAGAACAGATGGAAGGACAAGGGTTCGAATCCTGGACTTGCATTCACCACGCCTGATCATTACTTTTTTTTTTTTCTCTTTTTTCCCCCTTTTTCTCGCCTGATCATTACTAAAGACGCTGCAGAGTTTTTTTTTTTTTAGGAACTCTCATGCATACCCTCAACGTTGCCAGCTCTCATACGTGCCGGAGCGCAAAAGCAAAGTCATGTACCATTTGATGGTGTTCTTGAGGTTGGGCTGGCTGACCGTGCTGTCATCGAGGAAGATCGTAGAGCACGAGTTGTACTTCCTCATGGCGAGGCCGGGGGACATCTGGTGGGAAACGCGCACGTTTAGTGGAAGAGGAAGCTAACCTTGCATTAAGCCAGCCAGTCGTCAAACTATCAAAATCATTTCAGTACGACTGACTGGAGGTTGACAAGATGGCGGGGGCCTCCGCCAGCTGATCTTAGCTTCACATTGATATCTACAATTCTAAACCCTAACCCTTTAGCGGATACGATTAATCAAGCTAAGCTAAGTGTTTTGTTTTACTAGCTCAAACAACTCATTAAAAAAAACACACATTTATATACACATTGCTACACATATGTACTTCAAAATGTATCCAGAGTGAGCAAAGAATGAAGACGAAAACGACAATTGTAAGGCATACTCACATTGCTTATGTAGTTGCTTTTCCGTTTCTCTCGCACTAAATTCAAAGGTGAGAAACAGAATAGCATTTAGGCGACCTCACAGGCGAACAACAATGTCGGAGAAAGACGCACCATCCGTCTGAGACTTGTTAAGGAACAAGGTGTCGGCTCCCGGGTGGTCCGATGGGTTGGTCTCTTGGGCCAGCTCTGAAACGGAAGGAAATGCAATACAGGTGAATCCCGCTGCTCGACGTTGCCGCGCTCGAACCTCTCACCATCGGGGAGTTCTCGGTCACTGATGTGCTGCAGGTACGTCCCAGTGTCCTCGCTCACATCCTCTGCGGTGAAAGGACATTCCTCCAGCTCCAGCTCCCTCCTGCGGCTCTTGGGACTCCCTCTCGGGGAGACGCAGCAGGACACCGAGCCACCCATTGCTTATTTGACAAGAAATGTGGCTGCAAGCTCGCGAGTTGTCAGGCGTGACGTCACGTACACTAGAACATCCGAGTCGATTTCTTATCGATTCGACTATTACCCTTCAACTTCGCGCAGGCTTAAGTGTGTAAAAGCCGGCGTGCGAGGCTCCTCGGCGAAAGGTGGCTTAGCTTCAGAGAACAAGGATGTGCGCTGTTTGACAAATATGCAAACAAAGCAGACATGTCTTGAACAGCTGACATGTTCAGGGCGCGCGCGAAGCAATGGAAGCGCCGCCGCATTTTTGGATGGCTTCAAGCGTAGATGGCAAATGCTTCAACGTGTCAAACATGTCAGGTCATCTTACTTAGCAGAGATTTAAAAAAACACAAAGTCACCGCTTTCTCTTGACCCACGGGTAGCTGCTGCCCGGCTAGCTTCCGCTTCCGCATCCCGTTCCGATCCACGACTTCGCTTGATATTAATAATAACCGGAGCGAAAAAATTTCAAAGCTAGCGTCGAGCGAAGGTACAAAGATAAACACAATCAATGGCCCTGAAGGGAGATTGAACATAGAAGAAACGAATTCGATTTGTCAAACGACATCCCACGTTAGCTCTCATGTTTTGCACATAGTTGGTGACGGACGGCCGACCACTTGCGCTTCCAATAAACGTCATATCCGGGGAATGACTTTCAAGATAATTAAGATACGCCATTTAAGACGCCGTAACATTTCCGGTAGTGTATTTGTCGCCATTTATACTTACTCCGGTGTTTATTACATGACGTCAATCTGTTTCAGAAGAGACAACCACACTCGACAATGGCAAACATTCTAACGGGATTTAGAATATTACTTTCTGATTTCAAAAAAGCTTTTTGTTTGCAATGTGCTTTAATGAATGTGCATTACAGTTTAATAAACACACGTATAGTTGCCACGTCTTGAATCATTTATTTTGAACAGCAACATGAATCGAAAATTGTGTTTGTGCATCTACCATTATACTTTATAATTGGTTACTTTGATGTGATTGGCTAAAAACTCATCATATGAAATGATTTTTCAATCATTTTTGGAAAGATAAAACCCTAGTGCAGGGGTGCTCAAGTTGGGTCCTCGAGAGCCCCTATCCAGCCTGTTTTCCGTGTTTCCCTCCTGCAGCACAGCTGAATCTAATGATCAGCTCATCAGCAAGCTTTGCAGAAGCCTGATAGCGATCCTGATCATGAATCCAGGTGTGTTAGTTATAGGGGCTCTCGAGGACCCAACTTGAGCACCCCTGCCCTAGTGCATGTTCTTTGTTTTGATATGTAAATGCTAAATGTGATTTGGCCCTTTTCTTGCCTATCGCATATGTTAAATTAAGTTGAAATCAAAATGGGCGTGACATTTGTAAACTTGCAAGTGCGACCTCCTGCAATCCCGCCTGTTCGCATACTGTAATGTAGTGATCATATTCACCAGGAGAGGGCAACAGCGTGGCAACTTCGCAAGAGCGGTGATGACGGTGAGCTCAGCTTCAGCGGAAGTGGAACATGTCGACGCAATTGAATTTCAACTGGCATGGCTCTGGTTCCGTATGTAGAGAATGTGGTGCCTGCGCTTTCCAAACTTCAAAATTCATCAGCGCGTTTTCATTTTGCCGGCCATGACATCCTCATTGCTCAGGATTGGAGGACGCTTGGAGTCGCAGCGGTTGTGTGGGACGCGGTCGGTCACGTGAACGATCGAACGATCGAACGCTTCGACGATGTGCTCGAATGTATGATCATGCTTTTTTTTTTTTTTTTTGGCAGGCCGTTGTCTTGTGTATGTACTTGGAGCTGGGCCATGTGGATCTCAAGGGAAAAGTGTCCATTGAGCTGGGAGCGGGCACTGGACTGGTGGGCATCGTTGCAGCTCTGCTGGGTAAATCGCACCCGATGGCGTGACTGCGACTGCATATGCCTTCGCAGTGTTCACGCTTCAAAAAGTGAATTTGTGTTTTTCTCGACTTCACAGGCGCCAACGTGACCGTCACCGACAGGAAGTGTGCTCTGGACTTCCTTTCTACCAATGTCAAAGCCAACCTGCCCTCTGACCTTCAGCAATCCGTAGTGGTGTCCGAGCTGTCTTGGGGCGAGGGCCTCGCCCGCTTCCCAGCGGGGGGGTTCGACCTGGTCCTGGGAGCGGACATCGTTTACCTGGAGGACACGTTTGTGCCGCTGATCCGGACACTTCAGCATTTGTGCGCCGAAGCCACGGCGGTGCTGCTGGCATGCAGGATACGCTACGAACGAGATCGCACATTTTTAAACATGCTGCGGGGGCGTTTCACTGTCGAGGAGGTTTTCTATGAAAAAAGTAGGGACATTCATATATACAAAGCTTGGAAACAACTGCCCAGGAGGGATTTATGATTTCTTTGTAAAGATGTCTAATCTAAATAAATGTTTTGCAATGCAACTTATGAGAAAGACTTTTTTTTTTATTAACAGCTGCCAAAACGTAACAGCTCTAACATAACGTATCGTACAAGTCGGTGCAGACATTAAGAAAATCAATGAAAAGCCACAAGAATTATAACAAAGTCTCATTTTACATCATACCTAAGAAAACATGTTATTCCATCACGAATGAAGTCTTCTTGGCGTGGGTGCGCTTTGCAATCCTCGTTTGACCAAAAAGTCAAATGTGCAACACTTTATCAAATTCGTGTGCGACATGATTTTGAAGATGGAAACTGACCTTCCCAACATGTTGTGATGATCAATGACGGTTTTAAGTCGCTTCAGTGTTTCACGTTTGAATACGGAATACAAAGGAAACGGAAAATAGATTTCAAATCCAAACCATGTGATAGTTTCCCCCCTCCAAGTCTCGGCAAGACCATCAACCGGCACGTTTACAAAAAGCTCGTGGCGTCGACTTTGCTCGTCAAGCGTTGTGGCACAACTCATGGCTCCGCCCCTTTTTAACGTGTCTTCACACATTGTGCTGGCCCAAGAACGTGGTTGTGTTGAAGCACTCACCCAACCTGGTGCGTTTACTTCAAACTTGTCATTTGGATTTTGAACCATCTCGAAAACCGGGCCTGGAACTTTTCCGACACAACTTTTATATCCGGATTGTTCCAGCAAGGAAAAGTGCATTTTCTATACAAACTCGTCTTACTCATTGGAACTTCTCAACTTTCCCGATGGAAGTCCGAGAAGTGAAAATGCATCGTCGCGGGCCGCCGGCGACGATGCACGTATTGCATAACAAGTTGTAAGCGGGGCTCATTCTTTTTGGTTTTTAATATAAGAAAATAATGATTAGAATAAAAGCCACAATACAAAAAGCATTTCATATGACTTGGATCGCACACACGCGTTATGTCCGTTATTCTTTCTCCACATTTTCCTCATTGCAGGTCTGAAAAAAGACCTTATTGCAAACGCAGATGTGTGGAAATCCAGTCTTCAAATTTTTTTTTTTTAAATGATCAGTAAAACAAAAACAAACAAAAAACAATGACCCTGCAGTAATAAGGTTAGAGACAAATTGTCAATTTTAAAAGAAAGTCCACAAATCGCTTGCGTTTCCTGCGACATTAAACATGAAAAGCCGCACGCACGCACGCACGCACGCACGCACGCACGCACGCACGCACGTTCACGTAGCAAGGCAAAGTGAGCGAGCAAAGAGGGCAAATGGCAAAGGAGGAGGCGGAAGGAAAACATCAACACAGCTCAAAAAGATGCAAAAAGGGCGAAACTGCTTGTGCTGTTGCAGTTTGATCTCCGAGTGAGGCGGGCGTGGCCGCGCGCGGGGGGGGCAACGCTTCGATCCCGAGCGCCCGCCGATGACATCTTGCACTTTCATGGGTGACAAAATCCCTTCCATTTATGGGCGCTCCTCTGAGGACACGCCCACTCGTCACCATGTCAACGGGACAGAACGCACACTTGGAACTGGCAGCTCGTTTTGCTTACTGGGCCACATGAATTTCTTGCCGTTTTTTTTTTGTGTTTGTTTTTTAGGAAGCAAAACAAGGAGAGAGAAAAGTGGAGTGGCGTCCATTTGCATGGCTCTTCGTGGAGTCTCTGTACATTCCCATGGCTGCGCCTACTCCGATTTGTGGCAGTACAAGTCTTTGAGGGCTTTAAGTTCCTCGATGAGGGTTTTGTTCTGGTTCTCCAGCACGGCGACGCGATTCTCCAAACACTTGACGTACTCCTTCTTCTTCCTGCGACACTCGCGGGCCGCCTCCCTGGACGAGACGGCAAAAGGACATTTTGAAAAACGGTCTCGGGTTGCGGGGCTGTTATGGCGCAGGATCGCCAGCGACGTACCTGTTTTTCATAAGGCGCACCTCCCTTTTGCGCGTGACTTCCTCGGTTCCCGTCCCCATACCCAACGCAGGCGAGGTCGCCATGACAACCCCGGCGCTGGCTGGCGCTGTGCGGATCTGATAAGCCTGAACGTCTCCAGAGGCGGCTGAAGGGCGAGAGGAAAGTTTACGAATAGATAAGTGTTGTTCCGATACCGTTTTTGGGCCCACGATACTCAACGTGAAAAAGCTGCCCTGCCATTGGTTCAGAGCATTCAAGGGCCAATCGGATATCTTGGCTCGGCACGCAGTGAACACGTCACACGTCAGTGAATGTCGTGCAAGAGCAAGACACAAGATGCTGCATCCAAAATCCGATTTCAGCGTCAGAATTCATGGTAATCGACATGTTGCTTGTTCGTACTCATCGATACCGATACCACCGTTTTTCATGCAGTGTCGAGGGCTTCTGCCGATACCAGTATCGGTATCGGAACAACACTACTAATAGAGCTGTCAAAATTAATCACAACTATTTTAACTTATTTGCTCCCAAAAATGTTTAAATACGTTTTAAGTGTCCCAAAGACGTATTTATACATTTTCTTTGAGTGTTTTTTTTTTATGCTGGAGCTTTGATGCAGCCTTAAAGCAATGGTAGTTATTACACAAACGGCCAGCAGGTGGCATCAGAGTATAAGAGATCAACCAGGGCCATGTTGCAAAAAGCTCTTCCCTTACTGTGTTACACAGATTTGCGAATAAACTGTATTCTAACGCTAATTGCTGCAAAACGGAAACAGATAGAAATATACTTTTTTCCCTGATGATAGAAGAGACTTTAATCTTTCTCTTGGTAGGTTCCATGTTTTCTATCAATAGAAGAGTCAAAATCCAGTCAAACAGCCGGGAGCGAAGGGGGTTGCTTCAGCGAAAATGGCTGCCTGTCAATGAGTTAATAATCGAGCAATCGTTTGGAGCCATTTTTTAACAGGAAATTGTCCAAATCCTCTGCTTTCAGCAAACCAACAGTAATTGTTTCACAGATTTCTGTAGTCCTTCATGAAAGAAGACGGATTATCTTCGGCGTTTCATCAAAATAAGATCCATTTTTACTTTGGAAATCAATATCAATAGATTTATCGATTCTAAAAATATTCACAAGTGACAGCACAAGAGGTAAAGTTACTAAGATCAAAACCAAAGAAACCGTGTCCGGCCGCCATCTTTTCTCACCTTGTACAACCACCTGGTTGCTCGGCAACAGGATTTGTTGCCCATCACTTGTCTGGGCGTATTGCAAAATGGTGGCGCCAGGTTGGGCTGCGTTGGCCATGGTGAGCGCTTGCAGGCCCTGGACGCCATCGGTCCCATTATTGGTCAACTGGATGGCCCCTCCCTGAGTGATGGCGACTGCGGGGGGGGGGGGGCAGATTTTGTTGGACACGTCAGCCATTAAATGTCTTCAAAGCCGCATTGCAAGCCGGCGGCGGGCAGCGAACGTACTGTACTGGCCGCTGCTGGTTTGGTAGATGGGCGTCGGCATGGTGACGGTGGTGATGGCCGGGGCCGAGTCGTCTTCCGACTTTTCTTCCTCGATGCACGCAACCGCCGGAGCGTCGGATGACAAGTCGTTGAGGATTTTCCTGAACAGACGAGCAGACGTGCGTGACGATCGAGTTGGGCCGACCCATTTTGAAAAAAGAAGCAAATTGTGCTTTAATATGTGATTATTGTATTGGACGGATTTATCTTTTAAACAAGAAATTCATTCATAAACAAAATCATCTTACACAAAAATGAAGGCAAATGAAGCATGAATTAATATGAAATATGAAATATGAAACATTGTTCATTTGGTAAACAATTTGCCTTGTCGTCTTTCAAGCGTTCACGACAACTTCAGAACATTTTTGCAAACTCACCGAAGTCAGTAAGTCATAAATCAGATTAGAACAATAATGCAAACAAATCTTTGACTTCATCTCTTCAACTTGGCCAACATGGCTGAAAAGTGTACCACAATACAAGTAGTTCATTCAATCATGAGTGGATTTAAAAAAAAAAAATGCTTTTGAAAATAAGGACGTGGAGAAATAAAGACTGAATTTAGGTATAATGAACCTTTAATAAGAGGTTAAGGCAACTATAAAAAGTGAAATAAAGTTCCTAGTAGGTCAAATAAGTATTTCAAGAATCAATATTGATGATTATTATTATTATTTTCTTGCCTATTTGAAATGAGGAAAAACAATGACATTGAATAAGTGCAGCGTAAATGTTTAGTTTTTTTACGGAAGACGCAACCCCGAAGCAATATCGATAGATGCAGTTGCATTAACCTTCATTCAATCTTAATACAAAGTGTAGCATATATATATATATATATATAAATAAATACATATATATATATATATATATAAATAAATAAATATATATATATATATAAATAAATAAATATATATATATATATATATATATATATATATAAATAAATAAATATATAAATAAATAAATATATATATATATATATATAAAAACGTATCAACTAATAGTTTCTCGGCGTTACAGTTGCGCAACCATCACTCATTATTGCCATCATCCATTCATGTTTAATGCTGTACTTGCCTGATTGTGACTCGAGTGTGATGCTACGTGTTGGAGGTGGCTAACGCCGAAGCTAGCACGTCCGTTACTTCGAAATGACGTATCCATCCGGAGCTGTTTAATGGCATTAACATGCGCAATCCAATCTTAGTTGACTGCTCATTTATTGGAGCCAAATACATGACCTTTAAGGCCAGACATATCCCAATATTTTACATTTATGCACTTGCATTTTTAGTTGTAGTTGTAGTTTTTAGTAGTTTTAGCATTTTACAGTTCAGCGAAATGATGTGTCCATTATGCCGGATGGCAAAAATGTTCTTGTGGTTTACCAGCAAGCGGCGCCTGCTCGGCTCCAGAGCAAGGAGCCGCTTTCTCACACACGCCGGGAACATTTATTGACGGGCATGAGCCGATAGGAGTAAAAATATCAAGGTATCGGCTCGAAAATGTGACTATTTGAAATATTTGGGGAAATAATCATATTTTTTTCCATGTAATATATTCACATAGAAAAATTGGTACATTTAGTTTCTAAGTAAATAAATGTTTATTGTTCCTCTGTTTTTATTTTTCTTAGCAATATCCAATCACTGATGGGCGATTTTTAAAACAGACTTCACACGTACACTTTTTTCAAATAATTTTTTTTTATAAGTAGGCTACAATGCAAACTAAAAATCCAAGGCACTCGTGTCCACTTCGGTCAGCTCCGCCGCGCTCATGCGACACGTGGACTAATTGAAGGCAATCAAGACTGCTTGTTAAGTTCAACGCAAGCCGTTCAAATAATTGTTCAGCCCGACGACTCCGACAAATAAGACACGCGATACGTTGGAAAGGCAATATTTTGAACAAGGTTGTGGGAAAAGTAAACAAGAAAGCACATACCTGTACGAAGGTCGCCTGGAAAGGATCTCTCGCCTCTTCTGGGAATCCGTGGCGCTGTCGACAGACTCTTGAGAGTCCTCGCTCTCGGCAAGCGTTGAAATCTGTGCAAGGAATAAAGCATTTCGTTTGTTGCATTTTGCCGACGCAAGCGCCGGGTATTTGGTGGCGCACCTGAACGGTTTGGACCTGAGGCGACTGGATGACGGAGGGCTGGGCCGCTTGGATCACGCCGTGCACTTGAACCGTTTGGCCGTTGGGCAGCTGCACCAAGGCCACCGTGGGACTGCCGGACGACGTCTGGCTCGATGCGAGGGAGGCCTGCCGGCAACACAGCGCAGACACTTAGGACACTTTCTGGTCACCGATAAGACGACAACAGAGTTTCCCGAGCGTTACTTAGCCAAGGCGTACGTCTCACGTTAGAAAAGAAAACTCACGTCGTACCTTTACTAAGTGATAGGATGATGGCTTTTTTTTTTCAGGCCCGATGATTAGTATTCATAGAGGTTGATAACCAATCATTTAAGCTGATATTAATTTGCAATAAAACAGAAAATATCAGCGTGAATATTTAAAATAAAAAAACATTGTTGAAATGCCATTAAACTTTCACTTTATTTTTATTTTTTTTTATTTTGCAGGTAGTTTCCAGTGTCAGCAGCATCTTTCATAAATTTAAGTGAAAATCTAAATAACAAAAAAAAAAAAAAACAAATAAAAAGTTCCCTGGGGTTGACCATGTTTGAAATGGACCTCGAAAGCTGCTATCTCAACGAGCATTGAATGTTTGCTTGCTAACGTAGCGAATTTGGGCTTTCGTCAGGATTTGTAAAACGTTTTCAAAAAATGTTCACAGATGGTGAAAATTTGTGTAGTTCCGATACCGTTTTTGGCCCACGATATGATACTCAGTTTTGCAGTATCGGCCGATGCCGATACCACACCGTCCGATAACTACCTTTTTTTTCCCCCAACGAAAAAGCTGCCCTGCCATTGGTTCAGAGCATTGAAGGGCCAATCGGACATCTTGGCTCAGCACGCAGTGAACACATCACACGTCAGTGAATGTCGTGCACAAGCAAGATATAAAATGCGGTATCCAAAGTCCTATATTAGCGTCGGAAATAATGCATGCAATCGGCATGTTACTTGTTAGTACTTGCCAATGCCGCTGTTTTGATCGGGGCCTCTCCCGATGCCGATATCGAGTCAACACTAGTGAAAATGTACTCCAAACGTTATTGCGACAAGTAAAAACAGTGAACATCTTTGCAATATACCTTACAAATCTGGATGGAAATCCAAAAAGAGTTGCATTTGCGACCATTCAGTGTCAAACCATCTGTATCGGCTTTCAGATCTTTTTTTTTTTTTTTAAAGCCAAATATTGGCAGCGATAATCGGCACAGACGATAATCGGTCTATCCCGACCATTTACCAAACCGGTTCACAAAAAGTGGATTTTTTGGGGGGGGGGGGGGGGTCAAAATATTTAACAGTGGATAATTTCCCGCAGCACACTGGCTGCCAATCATTGGGTTAGAATATTGAAAACGATGTCAGCGGCGATGTGATGTGGTTACCTGGGCCAGGCCAATGTCAGACTCTTGCTTCACACCCGTTTCACCACTTTGCTGTGTATCTGCACAAGCTTCCATTGTCATTTAAAACCTGCACGATGAAAAAAAAACCTTAAATGTATGTGCATTAGTATTAAGTCAGTGTCTTCATCACGTTCATGTGCACAGCTGTCATCCAGCGGGGATGCTTGATTGACCTTAGCAACTTTTGAAGGCATCCCGAAGGAGGGTGTGGCATCGTGAACACGCGTGCACGCATTTCTTTCCCACAAAATAAACACAATAAAAATAAGCAACGATGAACCGGGTTAGCAAACCGATCGCAGTCCAACGCATCCATTTGCGGTCTCGCTGCCTTAGTTGTGTGCAGATATAGTGCATGTAGCATGCCGCTAGCCCCCGTGGCCAACATTGTTTCGTTAGCATGCTAACAAGCTAATGAACGCGTATTAACTTTAATTCCGCTTGAAATAAGACAGTTTACTTTCCTTCGCATTCGCACCGCGAGTCGTTAGTGGTCGGATTAAAACGCGCATCCAATGATTAATTCAAACTTAAGGTGATTTATATTGCAAAGTTGCAGACATGGAGGATTTGCGAGGGAAAATTCTATAACTGAGTCCCACACAGTTTATATGCTTCATGTTTATTTCACAACAATGGAGCTGCTCAAATGTATCAGACAAACTGCTTCTGTAACTTAGTCTAACGGTGTTATGAATTGTATTTGATTTTTCTTTCTCTTTTTTTTAATGTATAAGTCTGACTTCTTTTTTTCTTTTTTTTTGCAAGCATTGCAGCGACTGACTCATTTTAGTTAGCCTCTGCAACGCCGCCGCCATGATTTCTTTGTTGGCGTTGTGCGGATACAAGCCGCAAATAAACGTTGCGGGCAGCCATTTAACTGTCTAGCAAAGATCGGATGCGTATCCTCTTACCAACACAGACTCGCTTCGTCACTCCCGGGTCTACGGAGCTCCACTTTTATTCAGACCGACACGTAAGCGACCGCGTCAGGCTACACCTCCGTCGCGTCACCGAGAACAACAACACCGAGAGGAGGACGAGGGCTACGACGACAGCGCGGAATCGGCAAGAAACGAGCGGATGTCCGGAAAGGGCCGAAGACGGCCGAGCGGCCGAGAACACGCGAGTAAGGCCGAGAGCTTCTTCCTCTTCTGTTATAGGTGTTGGCATACAAGGATTTGGTTGCATTAGCGCCCCCTTCGGTTCCGACACGGTTCTTAGGAATAATTCACATTGTGTTGCTGTAAGTTTGCCTGGCCAATTGATAATCAAACATGTATATATTTTTTAAATGACTTCAACAAAACCTGCTTTGGATTAATTTCACGAATCCCAACGTGTCAGTGCTGTGACTAGTGGTTAAGTACATCTAAAAAAAATTATATATATATATTTTTTTAAATTAGCTGAAGCATTATGACCATATTATTATTATTATTATTATTATTATTATTATTATTATTATTATTATTCAATGTCAATTCCCAAGGAGGGTGTTGTATCCCAGAAAGATTGTCCGTTTATTAAATGCTGTGGTAATGCAATTATCACGTCAACTCTTTCCAGTGCAAGGTACACAAGGTACAAGGTACTTATTCAAAGTAGTTTTCATGTTACAATGAAAACCATGCACAATATTGACATGTTAATGACTAATTAATTATTTTAAATAGTCCAACAAAAGGAGTTCATAAGGAATAGTTATTTTCTTTTAGCTCACTGACATTTTTACATGATGCCATTTCAAATTGTGAATGACGAAAAGAAATTGAAAACAGTATGTTTAAATGTCAATTCTTTGATTTTGATGTATTTTCTTTGGGGTGGCACTGGCAACATTATGTGCACATTATAGTTATATCCTCATTTAAAAGTCATGATTATAAGAGAACAGTGACTGGCGGACCTTTCTCCTTGCGAGGTGGTTTAAGTGCTTAACAATATTGACTGACTGGCAAGTTCTCGTTCGAAACTATTTCTCGCAACGTTCCCATTTTCCGCCATGAAGCAGCAATGTGTCTTGTCGTCCACATGGTGGCAGTATAATTCTTCCCGTCTCCTTCGCCATCCCGCCTCATGTTCATTGGCATCATGTTTCTCTCACCCGAGCCTGGCCGTGGGTGCAATAGGTGAGATGAGCCACTATCTTCTTTCCTTTTTAATGGAAGGCCAGCGGATTTCGGCCATGCGGTGCTTATTATGTACTATTTACAGCTCTTGCATTCGCAATACGCTGGCCTCTCCCTGGTCATCAAGCCAGGCCATAAAATGTTCTCATTATCTCTGTCATTCGCCCGCTGTGGGGGCCGCCGCAGCAAAGTGGCTTCTAAGCTGTGGCAGCTGCTCAAAATCCTGCGGGGAAAATGAGACTTCAGACCAATTTATGACCATCATCTCTATGTGCGAGGTCAACACAGCCGCTCTTCAACCCGCACGTACAGATGTGAAACATAGCGAGCGAGTGATTGAAGATCCCAGCGGTGCAAACACTTCTGACCGAAACGCCGTCCTTTGCAATAAAGCGTGCGTGGCGGCATGCGGCATCTGCAAGGATTTCAATTTTTGCACTTTCCCATTCAAAGTGAGGCAAGAAATACAAATCTTTTCACGTACGTGCTTGGTTTGATGAGACGTTGAGTTCCCTTAAGACCGCCAGCGTCCATCAATTGCAAGTGCAAACATATTTGCCACATGATTGTGCCATTTGGTCAATAAATAGTGCGCTTATGTGTTCATATTCTTTTTGTCACCATTCCACTTCTATTGTTGTTTCTTGGCGCTTGGCAAACAACGTAATGGGGCAACTGCAGTGTGGATCCTGATTTCACTCCTTCGAAGATTTTGGTCTTTTTCAGGATAAGAACACTCCTTCGAAGATTGTTCTTATCCTGAAAAAGACCAAAAAGGAAGCAGTGGAGGCATCCATCCATTCATCCATCCATTTTTTCCTCCATCCATCCATTCATTCATCCATCCATTTTTTCCTCCATCCATCCATCCATCCATTCATCCCTCCATGCATCCATCATCCATCCATTCATCCATCCATCCATTAAGCATCCATTAATCCATCCATCCCTCCATCATCCATCCATTCACCCATCCATCCATCCATCCACCCTCCATCCATCCATCCATCCACCCCTCCATCCATCCATCCACCCTCCATCCACCCCTCCATCCATCCATCCACCATCCATCCATCCATCCATCCATCCACCCCTCCATCCATCCACCCCTCCATCCATCCACCCATCCATCCATCAATCCATTAAGCATCCATTAATCCATCCATCCATTCACCCATCCATCCACCCATCCATCCATCCATCCACCCTCCATCCATCCATCCATCCATCCATCCATCCACCCCTCCATCCATCCATCCACCCATCCATCCATCCACCCTCCATCCATCCATCCATCCACCCCTCCATCCATCCACCCATCCATCCATCCATCCATACCTCCATCCATCCACCCATCCATCCATCCATCCATCCACCCTCCATCCATCCATCCACCCATCCATCCACCCTCCATCCATCCATCCATCCATCCACCCCTCGATCCATCTATCCACCCCTCCATCCATCCATCCACCCCCCATCCATCCATTCATCCCTCCATCCATCCACCCCTCCATCCATCCATCCATCCATCCATACCTCCATCCATCCACCCATTCATCCATCCATCCATCCATCCACCCTCCATCCATCCATCCACCCTCCATCCATCCATCCATCCATCCATCCACCCCTCGATCCATCTATCCACCCCTCCATCCATCCATCCACCCCCCATCCATCCATTCATCCACCCCTCCATCCATCCACCCCTCCATCCATCCATCCATCCACCCTCCATCCATCCATCCATCCATCCATCCACCCCTCCATCCATCCACCCATCCATCCATCCATCCACCCCTCCATTCATCTATCCACCCCTCCATCCATCCATCCACCCCCTATCCATCCCTCCATCCATCCATGCATCCATCATCCATCCATCCATTCATCCATCCATCCACCCCTCCATCCATCCATTAAGCCATCCATCCATCCACCCCTCCATCCAGTTGCCCAATTATCTTTATGAAAGTGTGACACAGCTAAATGTTTTGCTTCCTGTCTGTCCAAAAATTAAACTTAGCCAAAATGGGAAAAATCCCTTAATTATGCACGTCTTCATCACATTCTCCCTCTCACCATGCATGGTCAGCGTGCGTTGCGATGAAATGAGATTGGCCTTGCCGATGCCGCAAGAGAAAATCCGATGTTCGAGGCTACCGGAGAGCCGCGGCCGGCTGCAAATCACGGCCCAAAGAGTGGAGCCCATGATGTGAAAGACGCCCCCCAAAATGGCGTAGGAGGAGGATGGGAGTTTAATCTGCAGCATGTAGCGACCCGACTCCGATCTATAGCCCTTTCCCCTCTCCTTAAATCCAGCTGTCAAACCTCTTGGCTTAACACGAGCTCCTGAAAGCCCATCGACGGCGCGGCCTGCGACACTTTGTATCCCTTCAGCCCGCTTGCGCCTTCAACCGTTGGCTCCTCCCCTTCGCTTGCGTTTCTAGTCACATGTTCCTATTGCAACAGTGACACCCGTTCACTTTGCGGGCAGTGGCTGTCGCCAGCACCTCCTCTCGACACAATTATTGGGTGTATTAATCACATCATAATGTCAACATTGGAAACAGCCCCAAATCTTGCAGAGAGTGGAAAATATCAAAGCTGCCACTCAAGCTAGGAGAGAGTCTGGAATGTGGCCGAGGGCGCAATTGGACTCCTTTGAATACCACTGACCTTATATGCTTGCTTTTTATCACAAGTGGAATTATCGGGCTCGCATATGAACACCTGGCGGGGGTTGCCATGGCTACAAGGCCCCACGTGCACGCGCACTCACAAACACAAGAGAAGGTTTTCAAATCGGAGTTGCTTGCGATGTCACATTGGAGCCGAAGGCGGCAACGTTATCCCAACGTGGCCAGATTGTGCTGAACCCGGACCTCGTCTTAATCCAGGCTGGAGGCACCGCGCTTTATTAGACCGCGTCTGGTAGTCACGTGAACATTTGCGAGGTAAATATGAACTGGCCTTCATCTTCCAAATCTGCCATCAAGTTATATGGGTTTAAAACTGGGCTCACAGACGTAATGTGGCAGTTGGTATTAAAATGTTACTCTTGCTTGCAGAAGTCGTCATCTTGATTCTTCAGCGACGTAACACAAACCCTTTCATAGGAAAGGTTAATGATGTTTGAGACGTTGTGCCTGATGATAGCGATCATCTTTCCATCCATTTTCTGAGCCGCTTATTCCTCACCAGGGGTCGCGGGGTTGCTGGAGCCTATCCCAGCGGGCTGCGAGCAGTAGACGGACGGGGTTTACCCTGAATTGGTTCGATAGTGATCAGTATTTCTTAAAATGCTGAATATGTACTCAATAGACGTACATTTTGATTTATACCTTCAGACTAGTTTAATTATTTGGTCCACAGTCGTTAGTTATGCAAAATAATATTTCAAGAGCTCTTTCAAAAAAGTGATGAAGGCTCAATAATAATAATAATAATAATCGCCATTCTATTTTCTAGTTTACACACTGTACAGTATTCAAATAACACACTGAAAAACAATACAGTCGGTACACAATAATTAACTAAGGGGGATTTGTCAATTACTGATGAACATATTTTGACTAAAAGGCAACTACCAGCAATTGTTTTAACAATTCATGTTTGCAATATTTGCAGATCTAGGTTAATGTAATTGTTCTCTCCGAATAATCTAAATGGATTGCCAATGTTTGGTCAACACTGATAGAAAATCAAGCAGTGATTGATAATGTAGTGGTTCGCTTGCTTGACTTCTGAGCAGACATGATGAGTTCAGTGCAGCAGATAATGAAGAATGATGAACGGATGGCGGGAAATCCACATATTGTTTGCATATCTCTGACGTTGGGCCAAAATCTTGTCGGCGACTCCAAAATCGTCACTTTTTAGGGGACCCTGAAAGTGGCACGTTTTTTTTTTAACCAATAATGTCATCAAAGAGAACAAGTCATTTTCAAGACTTCCGATTGGTCAATCATTTGTTAAAAAAGAACACCCACACTTGCGGACTGACCAATAGTATAGACTTGTGTGTGTGTGTGTGCGTGCAGTGACGCTGGGGTCGGTCATGTTTTTACCTTCTTTTCCTGATAGTGTGATGTTACCTTCTATCCTCACTCATCCCGAGCCTCCTCTGGCGGTTCAAAGGTTGCCGTGGTTACCAACATCCCGGCGGACCACAAACGTCTCCAGCCCGAGGCTGCAAGAGCAAGCAGGCTTGGCAGGTGGGGAGAATGCGCTGACCTTTGACCCGCCAAGGTCTTACGCAAGCAGAGAACCGGGGTTCAAGCAACACAGCTGCTTTGGGTTGTAAATGCATTCACGTGGCTTACCACATCCAAGATGGTCGTCCCGCAGAGAGAGAGAGAGAGATTGTTGTTCTTGCGCGTTTGTCAGATAAAGAATCGATTGCGTCACATCTTTGTGTCTGCCCGCATCGCTTTGAACACAAATGCAAATGATGTTGGTCTTATATCTTTTTTTTGTTTCTGCCGTTTGATGTCAACTGCTGTGAATTCGAACGTGTTGCTGCCTTGCTTTGAGTTTCTTTCACCAAAACCAAAAGTTGACATCCTTCACTATTTTACTTTTGTCCTGCATGGATTGTTCAGTGCTTAAACAGATTACAAATCATGATGATCTTAATAGGCCAATTTTCAATGGATTTTTATTCCATAAATACAAGGTTCAAAATATTGTTTTCTTTGCTTAGCAGTTTTGCGAAACAATAACTTCATTTAACAATGACAATTCGCATTGTGTGCAGTAGCAAACTACAAAAAAGCTATATTGAGTTAAAAAAAAAAGATTAGATCGAACTGCTGTAATTTTTGGAAAGTCTTTATTGTGCTGTTGTGTCAAAATTAAATCTCAGGACTCGTTCTCAATTTATATTATAATATTAGTGCGTTCATTTTGAGTTAATTGAAAGTTCCTTTAAGACCATACCTTTTTTTAACGTGCGATTAAGGACCGCCCCTTTCTTGGAAAACTGTACTGAGGGAATTCCAGTCGCAACGCAGCAGACACGTCCACGTCAAACTTTAGCAGTAATAAATGTGATAATAATTCATATATTTGTGGAGACTGGGGTCAAATTGTATTTTACAATTAAAAAAATGTGCAGCATCGAACGATGAGATGGCGCTTTATATGAAAAGAAAAATGCACTGAGCTGTCACCAATGTCTTACAAATGCAATGAAAAATGACCAACACAAATCAGTATCACTTTTTTTACAGTACAGTATACATATTTTTAAATTTAACTCAGTTGAATGAATTATTACGAAATGACTATTATTGACCAAAAGATGCAGCCATATTTCTATTAGTTTACCTTTTTTTCCCACTTGTATGTTAACAAACTTAGAAAAAACATGATTGTACATTTTATTGTACATTAAGAACAGAAAATGTGCAATTCATCGCGAGTTAACTATTGAAGTCAGGCAATTAATTCCGATTAAAAAATGTCATCGCTATTATGAATATACTATACCTGATAGGCCACTCCTCCTGGCTGACGTACACCTTAAGGTCAGGTACACACGTAAGGATTTTTTTTTCAAATCTCATATAAAGTTTTGTATTTTTTATTTTTTTAATCTTTGGCAGATCCCGCACACAAAGATACAAAATGGGGCATTTAACGGTATTGGTCGGCGGTGTCAAGCATCCTGTTCCCCGAGAGAGGAGAGCTCTCACATGATCTCACATACACTTTTGTATGCGCCAATAGTTGCCAAGTGCTTCCGAACCGCTTATTTTGAGTCATGCCAAACGAAAACATTTTTCACAGTCACATATTGAAAATACAATAAAAGTCATTTGCTAAAAGATATTTCATGCCGAGTCCTTTTTACGTTCTTGCCATATCTCCCTTCTCGACGGTAGTAAATCATTGAATAACAAAGTGTCTCTTTGTGCCTCCCGCTTGGTCTTCACCTTGCAGTGCCGGCAAACCTCCGCCTGCTTTTGCAGTATGTTGTCAATTTGAAGACTTTCCAATGCGGTTTGGTCGGCAACGCTTGCCAGATGCTATTTGCTGTCGTGAGGATAATCGTCGTTCAATGATTTCACAGTGAGGAAAAATCTCCTCGCACCAAAAAGGTGGTGGAATTTAAAGAGAAACCGAAGTTTCACAAGAACGGAAGAATGTGAACGCGAGTGCTTTCTTTGGAATGCATGTTGTAAATGTAAAAAACGAAGGGTGTCAGGCGATGACCATTTTTGATCGTAATTAATCGCATGACTTCAATAGTTAACTCACAATTAATCTCAAATTTTATATCTGTTCTTAGCAAAAAAATGGAAAATAAATGTTACACTAATATAAATATGGATGCATCTTTTATCCATCCATCCATTTTCTTAACAGCTTGTCCTCACAAGGGTCTCAGGGGGGTGCTGGAGCCTATCCCAGCTACGCCCTCATCAATCGCAGGGCACACGCAGACGAATCACAATCACATCTTTGGACAATTTAGTGTTCAATGAACCTGCCACGCGTGTCTTTGGAAATGCGGGAGGAAACCGGAGTACCCGCAGAAAAGCCACGCGAGCACGGGGAGAACATGCAAACTCCACCCAGGAAGGCCGAAGCCCGGACTCCATCTCACGTCCCCTGCAATGGGAGGCGGACGTGCTAATTGATACAGACAGTCATTTCATAACAATTCATAAAATTGAGTTACAATTAAAAAGATGTAGTGCACTGTAAAAAACGAGGTCATTTTGATTTGTGCTGAGGTCGTTTTTCTGCCACTAGATGGCATAATTGCATTTGTAAGACGTTGGAGACAGCTCAGTGCATTTTTTGGAAGTACTTGTGAAATTCTGCACATTTGAAAAATTGTAAAATAAAACTTCTCAAATACAGCATAATTATGCATTACTGTTAAATTTTGATGTTGACGTATCGGCCGCGTTGCGACTGGAATCCTCCAGTACAAAGGGGGCGTTAAAAAAAAAGAATGGCATTAAAGGAACTTTAAATTCACTCAAAATGAACGCACTCATTTTGACAGTAGAGTAAAAAAAAAACATTTTGTTGCCGATAATGTGGAGTTTCAGGAGCGGCGCGTCGGCACGTGTGCATTTTGCGACACTCTGGAGATTTGTTATTTACCGCTCGGCCCTGGCGACCTGTCCGTCCTCACGTCCGGCCCCGGCAGATTAAGATGCAGCTGCCATAGGAGCCCGAGATTGATGGGGAACGCTGGGGCCGCAGAGGCCCCACAGAATTCTGAGCAGAGCCCGGCTGTCTCCCTTGTCACCTTTTTTTTTTCCTTTTTTTTCCCCAACTTCTCTTTATCAGGCTGTTGCCCACGCCGGCACTTCTCTTCCTCTGTCGCATGACACTTTCTGCATCCCAGTTTGCTGCGTTTGTGTCACTCCATCACCTTCCCGGTGCCCCCCCCCCCCCCCCCCACCACACTCCCCGAACAGCCTCTAAGCCCCCTTAAGTCACTGTCAGCAGCATTAGCCAATTTTGGATATTTGGATGTCAAGAAACTGCATGTGTGTGCGCGGCGCAACCATGCGCGGGAATTTGCTCTCAATAAATAATTCTGTGGTTAAGAGGGTTGCAGGAGCGCTTACCAGGGATGGATTCCTACCCGAGTGTGTTTACCCACCGCAGCTTCCAAGCTGTCTGCACAGATGCAGGAATTTAGAGGAGATGGGGGGGGGGGCGTGGGGGGGGGGGTTCCACTATGTCAACATATGCGCTCAGTCTGGTTTCTTCAGGATAATTGTGGGGGTGGTCGTGATGTTGCATGATGGAGGAGGAGTACGATGTGTGTGTGTGTGCGTGTGGTCTTGTTTTTGTCACATGGCGGGGCCAATATAATCGTGATTTCACAGCGTTGTGGGGCCCACCCGTCCACGTGGGGCCATTTTGCTTAAACCAAGACTTGGTTTTAGAGTTTAGGTTTGAATTGGGTTATGGTTGAGAACAGGCTAAGGAATAGGGGTAGGCAATCATTTTGGATGCTTGGGGTTAGGGGGAGGGGCTAGGAAATGCATTATGTCTATGAGATGTCCCCACAAGGATAGCACCATGAGGATGTGTGTGTGGATGGGCACAAGTGTGCTGAACAAACTGCACTGGCAGGGCTTTTTTTTTTTTTTTTTTGTCAGAGTCCCCTGGGCAGAAGACGCATGAGTCAGCGACCAGTAGGATTTATAGCCAATTGATTAAATTAGCATTTGTTCTGCTACGAGGGCAGCAACCTGTCAGTAAGCATAACCTGAAGCAAACAAGCACGCAAGCGCGCAAGCCAAGTGTTGGCGCGTCGAGCAGCTGTTGAAGCGGTGGTGAAAAAGCAAAAAATGAAACAGAAGACGATGAGCAATTATGTCCACAAAAAAAAAAAAGTCAACATGATTAACATCGGCATCGCCAGGATGCAAACATATGAGCAAATAAGAAGCCCCCGTTCTTACGCGTATGGGCAAGGGGGTCGTACGCAGCCGCCTCGCTGACAAGCCTTTTTATGACATTCATCAAAGCCATCTGCCATTTTCCGCTCAATTAATTTGTTATGGGAAGAGGGATCAATTAAGTGTGCACTGTAATGGCTTTATATCCTTGTTTCCCTTTTATAGGCCAATATTTTCTGTGCTCCACTCTGGCATGAAAAGGCGAAATCGATATCCTTGGCTATTTTCCTCTCCCGTGGACTAATTTGTTTTTGCCACTCTCTTCCTGGCATGATAAACAGACTGCAGCGAGGCGGAGGGGCGGGGGGGGGGGGGGGGGGGGGGGGTCGGGGGCGGAGGGGAATGGCCCAACGTGATCATCTGGATTTCACAAGTTCCTCACTTAATGACTTCATAACGTCAGGAGGGATTGACCTCTGGCCTGCCGTCATCCCCCGCCGGAGCTCGAGACAAGGGACGCCGCGATAAGCGCAACGGCCGGCCGCGGCCATTAGCGGGAGCGCGGCGGGCCCGGCTCGCCTCCGCCTCGCCTCCGCCTCGCCTCCGCCTCGCCTCCGCCTCGCCTCCGCCTCGCCTCCGCCTCGCCTCCGCCTCGCCCATGTATCAAGCGCTCCCCCATTACGCCTGCCGATGGGCTTGATGATATGATGAAGTGGGTGTGTTTAAGTGCGTGCCTGGCCGCGCGTGACTCGGGAGCACGCTCGGGCTCCCGTCGTTACTCCCGCGGCGGCCTGCTGACATTGCCTTATTGATTTTGACATCATTCGGTGGGGATGCGCTTTAGCGGCTGCCTCTTAAAGCACGGCCACCAAAGTGTCACTTTGTTTGTGGAAGCAGACCGGAAGGGCCGCCGAGGTCAAGGATGGAATCCCGTGTCACGTTTTTTACATCCCAAAGAAACGTGGTTCAAATGAAAGCCAACAGTTTTCCGCCACAATCGCATTTACGACGCTGCAAGTCACATTGCGCTCTCTTGCTTTCTTGTGTATTGCCATTGACTCGTTTTTTTTTCTTCCTGTCATGCGTTAATAGGATGACAATAACAAAGCTTGTCTTTTCCTTGTAATAAACAGCAGAACCAACATTTTGCTCCATCCTGCAAGGTCATCATATGTACAGTAACAAACAGTTATCGCCTTTTGTTAAAACAAACAAAACAAGGGAGATTTGTTTGTTTTTTGTTCTAAATCTGTTGAACGACATTAACCCGTTTGTATTATCGCGAGTGAAAATGGGTCTTATGAAGTTCGATCTCAAAATGATCTCCATTAAGTCTTAAGTATGATTCTCTCTTTAATTGCGACGTCTCCCTTATTTATTTATTTTAGGAGAAACAAAAGAGAGTAATTTGAGACTACGGTGAGATTCTCCAATTTGTCTCATGAGACGAGCAAGCTCTGAGCAATAAAATGTTCCTCTTAAACTTATGAATGCAATCAGCGGGAACGAAAACGAACATTAGCCCTAATCCCCCCCCCCCACCCTTGGAGTTATGATACGATGTTACGCTACGTCATACGCAGGCTTTTTTTTTTAATAGCCAACGTCGAGTTTAGCGCCTATATTGCTTACATAGTGTTTAAATCTGTGGTGAAACAGCACAAATGAGCGGTCAGCCGTGCGGCGGCTGGGCTGCCAAGCTAGCTAATGTTGAATTATTAACATTGTTTTTCAGTTTCAATTTATATTTTAGCCGTTTTGGATTTAGTTATAGCTGTGTAGCTCAATGAATAGAATTGTCTATTGTATTCTTATCTGTCTCTTTCGCCTGAGAAGAAAAGGGCAACGGGTTTCTCTTCCACTGTTATCTAGAAGGGAGTGTAGTCTAGTACCGGTCTCAGTCGGTTGAAGAATCCAAGGACAGGCTGATGTATTATTGTTTTTCTCTAATCTGATTTGTATTCCTGGGAACTTGCTGAACTTGCTGATGGGAGGAGACTTTTCGTATTCACCCACTTTTCAATAAATAATGATGTGCAGGAGGAGGAGGAGCACACTTTTGAACAGACCACTGTTTGAGTGACTTCAATTGTGTGATCAGAAGCTTCTGATAATTATTTACCTTTGCAAAGGGACTTCTTCACCAGAATCTCACCATTCAGTTAATTGAACACGCAAAGAGTACAATACAAATATATTATACTCTAACAAATGGCGACCCCGACGCTGAACTCTAACACTAGCTAGCTAGCTAGCTAGCTGCGATCTTTCTGTTAAGCAATCCAGTCAGCTCACACTTGTCTTCGGAAAGGAATGAGGAATAAGCGGTTGGGAAAATGGATGGATGGAAGTCCTCTGTTGAATATGGTCCAAACCGTCACCGCTCACTCCTTTGCTTTTAATGGCTACTTTTGGGAAGGCCAACATGGCGGGTTTCCAGCATCACTTACCTTTATACCTTTGGGCTTTTCTTGCCAACATCACTTTGAAGCTAACGTGAGCTGTCGTGGCCCCAATGGCAGAAACGATCACCCCCAAGTAGGATAAACAAACATCGCATTTGCCCGGACATGTCCACTTTTTTTACGTCCTACAAATGTCCAATTTTTATTGTGGTACAAATGGGAGGCGGAGTGCATCGTGTTGTTATCGTAACTGCAAGTAAGTGCTCCCGATTCGAGGGGGGTGTAAGGGGGAAAAATTATTTATTATTATTATTATTTTCTACCCATGCAGAGGAGACATACGATCAAATTGTTAATACTGCATGCATCGCATCTTTGAGTGAACTTTGAGTGTCATTCGAGGCCGGGCCTGCATTCAAATTGTAATACTGAAAAATATTTTTTTTTACAGTATACAGTCGGCTTTATAACAGCATATGACCAGCTTTTTTTCTGCAAATGTCCATTTTTGTATCCTTCCATACATTACATAACACTGAGCGTATTTTGCGACTTGTGAATGTTGTTTTCAATTTGCCACAACAATTTACCGACATTACGTTGCTGACACACTGAAGTTGAAGCAAATTCATTTCCAGCTGCTCAGCGCTCAAAGCTGGAACCTTTTTGCGTTCTTATCTCATGCCAACAAGATCCTCTCCGTTACTGCGGGTAATCCGCTGTCACGCGCCGCCATCGCTTCTTCAACAGTCCGCAACAGCGCACGGCGCTCCCTCCTGTGCAGCACGCTGTGAAAGCAGACCTCAATAAAGCTCCCCGCGAGTGACACGAGACAATTCTGATGTAAAGCGATGACACGGACACGAAGCCGCGCGTTAAGAGTTCGGAGGCGGGAGAACGTCGACGGCTGCCGTCCTGCGATTCTTCGCTTGATGGATGACGAGGCCTTTTCATTCGGCCAAACAAGGTTGTGCTGCTCGCGAACGTCACCGTCGTTTCATTTGTATTGCAAGTGACTCCGATCCGCCGCATCTGCAAGTGAATAAATCGATGACTCGATGAAAGTACGTACGAATACGTTGAGGTGGAGGAGCAATGAATCCGTTGCCGTTATCAGACATAAGTACACATTTATTGAGACTTTGACCTTGAATACGAAGTAAAAACAGATTAGGCTTGTACGGTCTGTTAAATATCCGTACGTCACTGCGGCATCGATTGACATTGCGCTGGCTTCGTCGCATTTGCATGCCAAGCTGGCTGTTGCCGCTTTGAACAAGTCACGAGAAATGAATTGCCTTCACCGTTAAAATCTGCCATTTAAAAGGGACGAGTGTGACAACTGCGTTAGATTAAAAGATATGGGCCGTCGTTAATGTCAGCGTTTTCAAGTAATGGAGGTCCGCTACGAGGCAGGAGGCAGGAGGCAGGAGAAAGGAGGCAGGAGAAAGGAGAAAGGAGGCGGGAGGCAGGAGGCAGGAGAAAGGAGGCAGGAGAAAGGAGAAAGGAGGCAGGAGGCAGGAGAAAGGAGGCAGGAGAAAGGAGGCAGGAGGCAGGAGAAAGGAGGCAGGAGAAAGGAGGCAGGAGGCAGGAGAAAGGAGGCAGGAGAAAGGAGGCAGGAGGCAGGAGGCAGGAGAAAGGAGGCAGGAGGCAGGAGAAAGGAGGCAGGAGAAAGGAGGCAGGAGGCAGGAGAAAGGAGGCAGGAGAAAGGAGGCAGGAGGCAGGAGGCAGGAGAAAGGGGGCAGGGGGCAGGAGGCAGGAGGCAGGAGGCAGGAGGCAGGAGGCAAGAGGCAAGAGGCAAGAGGCAAGAGGCAAGAGGCAAGAGGCAGGAGGCAGGAGGCAGGAGGCAGGAGGCAGGAGAAAGGAGAAAGGAGGCAGGAGGCAGGAGAAAGGAGGCAGGAGAAAGGAGGCAGGAGGCAGGAGAAAGGAGGCAGGAGAAAGGAGAAAGGAGGCAGGAGGCAGGAGAAAGGAGGCAGGAGAAAGGAGGCAGGAGGCAGGAGAAAGGAGGCAGGAGAAAGGAGGCAGGAGGCAGGAGGCAGGAGGCAGGAGAAAGGAGGCAGGAGGCAGGAGAAAGGAGGCAGGAGAAAGGAGGCAGGAGGCAGGAGAAAGGAGGCAGGAGAAAGGAGGCAGGAGGCAGGAGGCAGGAGAAAGGAGGCAGGAGGCAGGAGGCAGGAGGCAGGAGGCAGGAGGCAGGAGGCAGGAGAAAGGGGGCAGGGGGCAGGAGGCAGGAGGCAGGAGGCAGGAGGCAGGAGGCAGGAGGCAGGAGGCAAGAGGCAAGAGGCAAGAGGCAGGAGGCAGGAGGCAGGAGGCAGGAGAAAGGAGAAAGGAGGCAGGAGGCAGGAGAAAGGAGGCAGGAGAAAGGAGGCAGGAGGCAGGAGAAAGGAGGCAGGAGAAAGGAGGCAGGAGGCAGGAGGCAGGAGGCAGGAGGCAGGAGGCAGGAGGCAGGAGGCAGGAGGCAGGAGGCAGGAGGCAGGAGGCAGGAGAAAGGAGGCAGGAGGCAGGAGGCAGGAGGTCCTGCTCCGAGTGAGCATGCTGGAAAACAACGAGCAATCATAATCAGGCAGCGTGAGACGCGTCGGACTTGGCCGCCTTTCAAGACAGACACATTAAAAGTCCATCGATCGCACCGTCATTTATTTAGCAATTCTACTAAAAATTCAACATTGACCTCCAGTCCTCTCCAATCTTCCAATCTTGCGGCAAGTCGCGACTCGAATACCAAATGTGCGTAAATGTGAGTACAAATAAAGACATCTTTTAACGGGGCAATAACGAGCGCTCTAATATTTCTTACCGCCATTCCTCTCATTTGTCTCATCTCGTTCCCCCCAACTTTTAACTGACAAAAGGATATTTCGAGCCCGTCCGCGTGTCACGCACACACACGGACGGCGGCCATCAGGGATTCGTTGCTCCGTGGAAGGAAAAAAAGAATCACTTGTGCTTCCCACCACTTTAATGCCATCATTGAAAAAGATTATTTTCTCAGCCAAAGATATCAATTACCGCCATGGATATTTCCCTTCAAATCTCTCAAACCTGCTGACCGTACATTTTTTTTATTTTTTTTAAAGCATCAATGTGAAAGCTTGCTTCTTGATCTTTCTCCTCCAGTTTGGTCGGAACGGAAGGTCACCGCTCAGAATGACGCGCTCCCCCGCCGCCTCACCTCTGGCTTACCCGTCGGCCCTCCCTGGAAAGTGGAAAGCCCCTCCCTCTGGCACCGGGCCTGTAATCCAATTAAAAGCGCATTAAGGGCAAATGAATAGTGGCAGATTCAATTAGCCGCTGACGAAGCCCGGCTGTCTGGCAGCCGGGCGGATGGACGGGTGCGTCCGGGACGCTCGCCTCTGACCCGCCCCGGGTCAACGGGGCGGCGGGCGACTGAGAATGCACTTTGCAAGCGCTGCTTCAGCGCGTCCAATTAAGTCTGGCATCGGTCCAGCCCGCAGAATCAAACGTGGGTCCCAGGGTGCGTTTGCAAAATGCTCTTTTGAAATATTTCGTTCCGGACACGTTTGTTTTTACGTGTTGAGGTGACATTTATTGTTTTGCTATGCTTGACGAAACTCTGAATGTCGCCCCCTGCAGCAGATTGCAAATAAAGCAAAGAGTAAGACTGGAAATTAAAGGACCGGTCCAAATCCCGCTTCCTGAAAGATTCACATGAACCTTTTTATATGCGAGACGAGATCGAGTAGCTCCCTACGTGCTAACGTGATCGACTGCCGTCCAAACCACGTCGCACCGACACACGTATGACGCAAAGAGACGCCATTTCCGCTTTGTATTTTATACCATGGATAAAATACTTTTTTTTTCACATCACTCGCCACACGAATTGTCGGTTTCCTCCTCACTCCAAAAGTGTGCTGTGAGAAACTTCCGCCATTTTTATTTAACTCTGCTCGTGTTTTTTAATTAAATTTGTTTTTTTTTTATCTTGAAATAGCGTACCTTAACCAAAAACCAAATTGGTCACAAATGAACATCGGCGATAACTGTAGCGCAAGGTTGCGAGGGAACATTGTATTGAGGACAATCTTAAGTATGACATCTTTTTTTTTTTTTTCTTTTTTTTTTTTTTCTAAAGAGCTCAGTATTGTTCATTCGGAAATGTCATCATCATTGCTCTTTATTTTTATTTTTATTTTTTATTATTATTATTTTTTTTGTGTGTGTGTGTGGGTGAGTATGTGTATGTGCGTGCGTGCGTGCGTGTGTGCGTGCGTGCGTGCGTGTATTTGTTAGCTCACCAAAAAAAACTATTAGAAAAAATCTCATACCGTTCACCTAAACCGAACACCAGGAGACCCGAGGAAGGACCAAAGAAAACCAAGGAAGGTGAAATCCAGCACCGACCCGACACCCCCCACCAGAACTCCTCCCCAGCCCAAGAAACATCCAGACCCCAACAAATCCAAAAAACATAAAATCAGGGAGGCCTCAAGAGACCAAAGGAGAGACCGAGAAAAGGAAGGAAGGACAGACGAAGCCGCGTGAGATCCGCAGACAAAGTATGACATCTTTCTAATCATAACCGATAGCCGCGTCCTGCGAACGAGCATCTTATATCTTTGTGTGTGACGTTCACATCCTCTCACTTTGCACGTGTCGCTTTTCTCCAGCGTCCTCCCACAGTCCAAAAACATCCGCGCATTTTCCGTGAAGATTCAGCTTTGTGATCGGTCCAGGTCGTATCGAATCTCGTCCTACGTTTTTAGCCGCGCTCGGCTCTCCGTAACCCCCGAAGAACAAGAAAACAGAACGATTGATCAACGATTTCACTGTCGTCAAACGTTAGACTTGATCCCTGCTGAGGAAGTGAAAATGTCCGCACGCAAGCGGAACATGTCTTTTGCTATTTCTGCCTTCTGTCCCTTTGCACGCCGCATGCATCTTTTCCCGCTACGGCCTCGCAAGTGCAGTGTCAGCAATGCAGTGTAACCCACTCTGACATTTGCATCGTGCTCGTGTGTGTGTGTGTGTGTGGGGGGGGGGGGTCGGGGGGGTTCAGTCCCTTTCCTCCAGCCACCTGCAGGTCTCACGTGAAGTGCGTAGATTCCACATGCTTGTTCATGTGTTTTTATGCGTATGCAACTTCTGTGTTCATATGTCCACTTCATCTTTGTGCATGTGTGTGTTTGTGTGTGTGTGTGTGTGTGTGTGTGTGTGTGTAATGAGATCCAGGTCCCTGCCTCTCCATTTCTCTGCAGCTAATAAAAATATAGAGTGCCCTCCAGATCCCTTTATAGAGAGAGTTGAGACCGCGGCGAAATCTAGGACAGGCTCCATTGATTTGGAGGCTGCTGTATTACTCGCCATCACCGCCAAGGCAATATGAGACGCCGTTTTTTTTGTAAATCACACAAGCCCAGAGGGACGGACAGGAGGCGCAGAAACAGAGAGGGGAGAAGGAGAAGGGAGGGACAGTTGGGAAAACTATCCTTGTGTTCTTTCCTCTTCTGCCGTCATGCGCTCGACTTGGTCACAAAGAGGAATAACGAACATTAGTGTGGCGCGTCGCAGCAACTTGAGCAAGGCAGCGCTTTGGGTATTCAACTCAATACGTTGAAGTTTGACCCAAATGGTTATTTCAGGGCCGATGCTGATACCGATTTTTAGTCGTCAAGGATGCCAATGACCGATTTGGAGCCAATATTAATTTTCACTAAAAAAGAAAAATATTGCCGTCAAAATTTGAAAAAATACAAACGCCAGCTTCTAAAATGTATATTGAGCAACTTTTAGGATTTGTAAAATATTGGAGTTAAAAAAAAGTAGCATGTCTTCAAAAGTTAAATAAAAACGTTAAACAAATTGCTCCCTATTGTAAAATGTCAAAAAAGTACGGTATTCAAATTGGACTTATCTTGTCTGTCTTGTAACATTAACTGAAAATTTTAATAAATTGTTTTCCTGAAGTTGACGTATTTTTAAATTGATATATTATCAGCCGTATGGTTTTGAAAAAAGGCCGATATTCGTCTAAAACTGATAATCGGGTCGGCCCGGCCGATAATCGGTCAAACTTGAAAAAAGGCCGATATTCGTCTAAAACTGATAATCGGGTCGGCCCGGTCGATAATCGGTCAAACCCGAGCATAAAGCCTGTTGTGTTTACCCAGTGAGGACAGATTCTGCCCCAGTCTGGACGTTTGCCAGCACCTCTGATTGAAAAGCCGTTTCTATTTGAAGGGTGAGGACAAGAAGATATGAAAAAAAAAAAAGTGTGTATTTTACAAGACGCATGAATCTCAGATCTCAGGAGAGTGTTCCGGACCGGGCCAGGTACCGACCCCCTCTGTCTGCCTTAATAAGATAAGCCCGTGTCATTGTATGGCCTCACTCGGCCGCCTTCGCCCCATCAAATATTCATAGCGCTCAGCCGCCGCCTCTCTTAAGTAAAACTGGCCAATTTGTTGCGGAAAACGTGCATTAAGATTGGCCGGGACGATATGCCGCGCCCCCCCCGGGGCCAAAGCCAGACTCGGGCTGCCATTATGGCTCTCCGGTCCCTATTGTCGGCGGGCGTCGGAGCAGGACGGGGGAGCAGCGTGGGGGCTGTCGGTAATGGGGGTGTCGCAAGGGTGGGCGGGGCCGAAAGGCAGGAAGCGGCGGAAGATAAGAGCCGGTCGCAAGAGGCTGCCTTTCACGCGCACGCATGTCGAGGGGGAGTTAAGGAGGGGGGAGAAACAATAAAGGCGGGGTCACGTTTGAATGACAATGGACACAAAATGGCGAGGGGGTGGGAAGCATCAGGACGCACACGTGATGACATCATATAACGACAATGACAAACAAAGAACGCGTGCGCATGCGGCGTCTCAAAAGAATCGATTTCAAGGATGACTTCATATTTCCCGCAGGATTCTGGCTGACAAATCACAAAGGCACGTTTTTACTTTGCTTTATGCTCGCGCAAGTTGGCGGCGGGCGCGAGGAAGACAAAACTTTGCCCTGCAGGTTTGCAGGTGGAAATGAGCTGAAAAGGCGGGCACAGAAAATCTAAGTGGCTGGGCCTCATAAATCCATCCATCATTTTATCCATCCATCATCATCCATCCGTCCATCATCCATCCATCTGTGCATTTATCCGTGCAGCCATCATCCATTATCCATCCATCATCCATCCATCCATCCATGCATTTATCCATCCATCCGTCCATCCATCCATGCATTCATCCATCCATGCATTTATCCATCCATCCGTCCATCCATCCATGCATTCATCCATGCATCTGTCAATCATCCATCCATCAATCCATCCATGCATTTATCCATCCATCCGTCCATCCATCCATGCATTCATCCATGC
Organism: Leptonotus elevatus; assembly: GCF_054856555.1. Classification (NCBI taxonomy): domain Eukaryota; kingdom Metazoa; phylum Chordata; class Actinopteri; order Syngnathiformes; family Syngnathidae; genus Leptonotus; species Leptonotus elevatus. The sequence continues at coordinate 43,056,277 of NC_141240.1, read as the reverse complement.
ATCTGTCAATCATCCATCCATCAATCCATCCATGCATTTATCCATCCATCATCCATCCATACATCCATGAATCCATCCATCCAGCCATGCATTTATCCATCCATCCGTCCATCCATCCATGCATTCATCCATCCATGCATTTATCCATCCATCCATGCATTCATCCATGCATCTGTCAATCATCCATCCATGAATCCATCCATGCATTTATCCATCCACCCATCATCCATCCATACATCCATGAATCCATCCATGAATCCATTCATGCATCCATCCATGCATCCATCCATCATCCATTCATCATCCATCCATGCATCCACTCCTCCATCCATCCATCATCCATGCATCATCCATCCATCATCCATTCATCATCCATCCATCATCCATCCATCATCCATCCATCCATGAATCCATCCATGGATCCATCTATGCATTCTTCCATCATCCATCCATCATCCATCCATCATCCATCCATCATCCATTCATCATCCATCATCCATTCATCATCCATCCATCATCCATCCATCATCCATCCATCATCCATCATCCATTCATCATCCATCCATGCATCCATCCATCCATCCAACCAACAATATCCTCTCACTAGAGGACTGTTACCCGACTATATCTAGTCCAAACTTCCCAACCACCGACACCAGATAACATTCCACGTCCCTATAGAGCCAGCTTCTGTAGCCGTGGATCAGACCACCAAGGTTCTTGCCTTCGGCCGCCATCCAGAATTAAATGCACTTGACCCACTTGGCCCATCCCACAAGTGGTGAGCCCATGGGAAGTTGAACACATTCAGTTATTTTAATATTTAATTAATTCATTTTATTATTATTTAATATTTAATTAAATCATTGGTAATTAATGGTAGAAAAAGAAAATGAATGAAAATCATGGACAATAGAGTTAAAATGGAACATAATTCAATGTAATCATAAGGGGTTTTAGTCCTAAAAAAAACTCCTGGTCAGCAGGGGGCAGTGCGGCACTGCCTCACTTGCCTACCCTGGCAAGGGAAGTCAAATCCCCCCCATCTTAAAGGGTTCTTGAGCAGGTCCCTCACCTCGGACCTGTTTGTCATGGGTGACCCTGCCGGGGGGCATAAAGCGCCAGAAAATGTACCTCCTCGGATTATTGGGACACACAAACCCCTCCGCCAAGATAAAGTGACCGCTCAAGGAAGGGCTCATAAAATCACAAGTCGTAAAACTGCTGTGTGAATCGAGGAGGGTTCATTTAGGCGGTGGATGGTGGGGGACGAGGGGCCAGGGCCATAATCCTCAATAACGGTGAGATCAGGGTGCAACCATACGAGGTCGCTTCCGCAGAAGACTGGCAGACATTTCGACTTTCCGAAAGTCACCGGGTCGCCCTGACAGCCTGCTCGCAATCTGGTGCCACAGAACTCGGAGGGATTGACAAGAAGCTGCCTGTGAATGTGAAACTGATTCCACGCCTCGTGTGGCACGACAATGATTTCCTTTTTCACCTGCACCATCATGTATGTTTATTAGTGGTGCGATGGATCCTCATTGATCCGTGGTCGGTTCGGTTCAGGCCCGGATTGGTTAGCGGGGTTGGGGTGGGGCATTGGGGGCAAAAACAAAAGCGTCACGACTTGCCTTGACATGTCAAGGAAGCTGAAACATCCCCAACGTAACACGCTAAGCCTAACTTCAAAATAAAGTTGACCAAATACAGCAATACATTGACGACAATGCAAAAAGCCTTAGAACGCTTTTACTTTGAAGTCCACCCACGTCGTAGCTAGCGTGAAGCTAACTTGACTTCCCTTTTAGACGTTTCTTTGACATTGTAAGTTGCGACCAACATCAACACAACGCTATCTCGAACTCATGCTCAATCGCTAATTTAGGACGTTAAGAAACCACAAATTAATTACACCGTTATCGTATGATTTCAGCAGAAGCCTCCGACGCAAGTGGCTAGCGGCTAGCTGTTAGCATAACCATCGAGTAAGTTTGACAGCTGGTACCTGGCTTACTTGAATACTTTTTCACAATTCTGGACTTTGTAATTAAATACATAAATAATATAATCATAATAATAATAATAATAATAATAATAATAATAATAATAATAATAAATTACATTTATTTTATAAAACATTCAACTTCAAATGTCAAACTTAGCTGTTTCGCTTATAGGAACACAGCTTTAAGCCATTAATACTTTGTTATTTTACACATGAACCGTGTAAAAATAAGAATGTTTCTGCCTCATATTGCACTTACAAGTTGTTCCTAAATCCCAAACGGCTATATTAGACATTTTGAATTGACCTTTTTTTTTTTAAATGGGAAAAGTGCTTTGATCTTTTGTTTTGTTTTGCTGGTCCGCAAAACGATCCGATACGTGACTCAAATCCGTGATCCGAACCGTGACTTCCGTTGCACCGCTAATGTTGATGTTACTTTTATGTCCAGTATTCTATTTTTTCACATTAAAATGCATACAAGCGTAATATTAGCAGCAACTATTCTTGGACCTCACTAATGCATTCAGCTCAGGCAGCATGAAAGGAAGAATTCCGTTAACTCGTAAGCACATTTGTTGACTGCAACTCGAGGAGCCGTCCCGTCCAATCAGGACCGGCTTTTCATGAGATTATGATGTCATCCGTTTTCATATACGACCAAAAGGACGCAGACCTTTAAGACCTTCTGTGTCACACTTGCTCTTTCGAAATTCAATTGACGGTGTTTGAAATTGAAACCAAGTAAACGTGTGTGTAGCTGAATCCAAGTGTGTTTGCGGTGTGTGTGCGTGCGTGCGTGTGTTTGCGGCCACGCTTGTGACAGACTAACGAAGAGGTCGTTCCCTTTAGCAGTGGACAGGTTCTTAGTGAGAACGGAAATCCAATTAGGCACTCCGGAGCAGTTGTGATGGCATTTAACGAATAACTGGCACGTTGGTAGAGTGTGTGTGCGCGCGCGCCTGAGCACACAAACAACACGTTTCGCTTCTCCTACTGTAAGTTATTGTCTTGTGCTGTCTCATGTCTCCTAAACATCCTCAAAGAGTTACGCTTCCATTTGCACCCATGATGAAGACATTAGTCAACGTATGGTGGACTGGAACAACCGATCATTGTTTCTTCTTCCCACCATCATGTGTTTATGCATCTACACACACACGCACGCACGCACGCACGCACGCACGCACGCACGCACGCACGTACGCACGCATGCACTAGAAAAAAAAATCAATGAAAAGCAATATTCCCATTGGATTTAGTTTATGTTATCAACCTTTTCTTTGCTTACTATATCCAAAGGTGGGTGGAGTCGCCAAAAATTGTACTCAAGTAAAAGTAGCATTACTTTAAAATAATATTACTCAAGTAAAAAGTAAAGAGTCGTCCTAAAAAGCTGAAAAGAATAACCAAGTGCTGAGTAACTGCTTAAACATGAAGTCGGATTTTTTTTTTTTTTTAAAAACAATGTCATCAGATAGACAAAAACGTCAAATGATGTGCAAATATCTTCATATCATAAAAAAACAACAACACTTTTTGAGCTCGTTATGTTCTAACGTCTGCCATTGTTGTGGTTTGGTTTGTTTTGTTGTCTGTGTCATCGGTTTGGTTTGTGTTGTCCGTGTGTCCTTCCCTTGTCTCGTCAAGCTTTATGTGATCCACCTGTTGGCCTGACCTTCCTCGTGTATCAACCAATCAGTGTCCCCTGCCACTTGTGTCTCATCCAGGTGTGTCTCGTCTTGTCAATCAGTGTTAGTGTATTTAGGCCCCGTCCACACGAAAACCGGTTTCAATGTTTCTTACCGTTTAGGCCGTTGGGCCGCACGATGGCGCGGGTTTCGGAGCTTCAAAGCGATGACTTTTGAAAGCGATGACTTTTGAAAGCGATGACTTTTGAAAGCGATGACTTTTGAAAGCGCGCTCCAGAGTGGACAGATTTCAAAACGCGTCCGTCCGGACGCCACATGCAGGCGACTCCTCCGTGACGACGCATTGTCGCACATTGATGACGTATGCGGCAATTCTCGCGTGACTGTCAGTCTGTCAACAACAATGGCGGATAGCCGCGTTGTAGCCGTTTTCGCAAAACATTTAGCTTCTTTCTTCCCACCTTCAACAAGCGGTTGCACGTGAATCACCCGCCACTGTGTTCGTCTTTTTCATGTTGTTTCGATACACGCAAAGCCACGTTTGTTCTGTAGATTGCAATAAAGTTAATCTTGGCTGATTCTTCTTCTCCGCTTTCCATTAACTCCCTGTGGCTGCGCAACAGCGCCACTCCAGACTTGGCATATACATTGCAGCCGTTAAACGTCCTCAGCGTCTTCTTTTGGACGCACGCAAGTCTTGAAATGCTTCTGTGTGGACGAGGTTTTTTGAAGAACGAGGCCGGCTTTGCTTCCGTCTGGACGGGGCCTTAGTCTCTTTTCTTTGGTTCAGTTCTTCCTGGTTCATTGTTTGCTTGTAGGTGTTTGTTTGACTTTCTGAGTCTGCCATCCGTCCTGTCCTTGCCCTGGTTATTCGAGTGAGTTTTGTTGGTTACTTTATATCTGGTCTTTTGGTTAACAGTAGTTTTTCCACCTCCCTTGTTTGCCTCTTGGTTTGTTCCTTGGGAAATAAAATCCCTTTTTGTTTCAATTTCCTGCCAGCCTGCCTCGCCTCCAGTTTCCTGCATTTGGGTCCTAACCCCCCCCCGAACGTAACAGCCATGGTGCTAAGGCAGGCATGCGCGATGATCAGTGTCCTCTTTTGTTGTTGTTGTTGTTTGATAATGTTAATATGCGAAAATGACGCTCCCTCCAAAAGCGAACGGTGGGTTAGGGGGCTGAGCGGGTCTCTATAAAGACTCAGTTCCCATCGTCACATTGAAGAGCGTTCAAAAGGCTCGATTCGTTTGTGAACGTCACATCACTCGTGTCGGCGGAAATGTTCCTATACAGTCAGTCAAGCAGAGCGTTTACGTGAAAATACGCTAAATCTAATGTATGAATGGGACGGCGGGTAACGACTCCAAAGTAGCCCAATAGAGCGGAGTAGCGTTACTTCTTTACACATCTACTCAAGTAAAAGTAAAAAGTATTGTGTGGTAAAACTTTCCAACAAGTTACTCAAGTAAATGTAACAGAGTAAATGTAACTCATTACTACCCACCTCTGAATATGTCGCGATGCAGTCGTGAGTACAAATCTACACGGGTCAACATTGAGAAGTGTTGAAAGTACTCCGCTATTGTCAGTGTTAAAACTTTTACTCAAACAACACTTTACTCTGGTAAAAAGGTACTTGCACCCAATATCACTCAAGGACATTTACTCTGACAGTGTTAAAATCAAACACTGGAAATTTAACACTGACCGATTTGCTGTGTGTACCGAGAGTCACAGGATTTGGTCATATGTGACTTTTGGCACGTTTTATTGTCCAAAACGGCTCCGTTCCGATTCGGCGGAACTCCACAAAAGCTCGACCCGACGCAGCGGCAAATGTTGCAGGACGCCTACAAAGCTCGCACCTGTTGAAGTTAAGAATTTCTTTGTTGTCTTTTGCCAAAGAGCAGAGCTTTCCAGATATGATCTGTAACAGTAACGCCAACCAATCCCGACCCGATCCCAGAGTGCGTCTACGGGACTCGTCTCCGCAGCCAATGTCACAAAAGCCAGCGTGCGTTTTGGAGAGCGAGCGCGTCTGGGGAGATAATTTGTTCCCAGAGGCGAGAGAAGCGTTGCCTGAATGTGGCTCTCCCCTCCAACAGGAGTGCCAGATGAGGCTCTCGAGCGCTGCCTCCAAATTGTTCTCACTCCGGCCGACAGCCCGCAGGATTGGGCCCGTAATGAGAAACGCGTCGGCCCCACGTCCGCTCGCTTGCCTCTTCCTCATTCTCACCGTCGCGCACTTGACGGCGCCGACAGCCGATCGCTCCCAAGAGAAGAACGCCTCAAACATGATCCGTCATGTTTGACGGAGGCGCTCGGGAGCCTTGAAAAGAAGACGATATCATGTACGACGCCGATAGAACCCGCCAGCTTCTTTTCCTCTTGACGCTCTCAGATCAGGTGCGGAAGACGGGCGGGGCAAAGCGTTGGGGTGGGTGTGGCCAGCCAATGATTGTAAAGTTCAGCCAGGATATTGAAGGTTTGCTTGCAGGCCGCCTCGAATCAATATTGATCTCAGCGGAGCGAAAGCCTTTCGGCTATCGACAGCGCCAAAAAAGTCAAAAGGCGATTGTTGGCCGTAAGTCACAATTGCCATCCAGTGAACGTCCTCGTAAAACATCAAAGACGGCACGCGCAGGCGAGCTCTACGAGCGAGGACGGAACCGCCGCGCTGGGATGTCGCGAACGGAGATGGGAAAAAAAGGGAGGATGATATTGCTGTTATAACTTTAATTTTTATCGCTTCCCTTCCTGTATTGCACTTAATAGAGTCACATCAATTTCACGTCAGAGCACATAGCTTGCTGTGATCATTCGTATGCAGAAGAAGCCATAAAGGGACAATTTGCGCACAGTTGAACAAGCTGGCGCCACTCCATCTTGTTTCCAAATGTTTTCTGTGATTAAAAAATTCCCAGCAAGCCAATATTTAGCACCAAAGGTTGTCTTGTGGGATGCCGCGGCAAGGACATTTTGTGACATGCCGGTGTTTTATTAGCCCCTATTATTCAGTCTGCATGCATTTGTATCCTCACCAATGTCAAGAAGCGGGACGGGAGAAAGTGTTGAAGAGTGTGACAACTTTGTAAGCAATCATGAGAGACGGCTGCCTTTCAGTGCGCCAAGGCCGCCATGCTCAAATTTATGATATGAGTTATACTGAGGTCACTCTTTCTGGTGCAATATTGCAAAAGTGACACGGGAAAAATCAGTGCTTGAAAGAGGACATAAAGCACTAGTAAAAATAAATAAATTATTGCTTGTACACAGATTAGGTCTGGGTTAAAAAAAAAAAATCCAATAATCCATCCATCCATCTTCTACCACTTATCCGGGGTCGGGTCGCGGGGGCAGCAGCTTTAGCAGGGAAGCCCAGACTTCCCTCTCCCCAGCCACTTCAGCCAGCTCCTCCGACGGGATCCCAAGGCGTTCCCAGGCCAGCCGAGAGCCGTAGTCTCTCCAGCGTGTCCTGGGTCGTCCCCGGGGCCTCCCGCCGGTGGGACATGCCCGGAACACCTCCCCAGGAGGCTTCTTACCCTATCTCTAAGGGAGAGTCCGGCTACCCTGCGGAGGAAACTCATTTCGGCCGCTCGTATCCGGGATCTTGTTCTTTCGGTCACGACCCGCAGCTCGTGACCATAGGTGAGGCTAGGAACGTAGATGGACCGGTAAATCGAGAGCTTTGCCTTTCGACTCAGCTCCTCCTTCACCACAACGGACCGATACAGCGTCCGCATCCCTGTCGATCTCCCGCTCTAACCTACCCTTCACTGGTGAACAAGACCCCAAGATACTTGAACTCCTCCACTTGGGGCAGGATCTCATCCCCGACCCGGAGAGGGCACTCCACCCTTTTCCGACTGAGGACCATGGTCTCGGATTTGGAGGTGCTGATCTTCATCCCAACCGCTTCACACTTGGCCGCAAACCGCTCCAGTGACAGATCACGGCTTGATGAAGCCAACAGCACCACATCATCTGCCAAAAGAAGAGTTGCAATGCTGAGGCCACCAAACCGGACCCCCTCAACGCCAGAATTTCTAGGCGCAGCACGCCTAGAAATTCTGTCCATAAAAGTTATGAACAGAATCGGTGACAAAGGGCAACCTTGGCGGCAGTAAGTCGAATTTGTTTCCTGTGAGGGTTGGGCTCCGCCAATAATCAATATTGAATTGATTTTCCTTTTCGAGCCTGATATTGATTCATAAAACCATTTGAATGGATCAATTATTTTAATGTCTCTTTTTCCCATTAATTTGTAAGAAAATAGAATTTTAAAGGCAGATTTTTTTTTGTATCTTACCGTTTTCTCAAAATTGACTGTTCACATGAATTTAAAAGTATTTCCTTACATTAATGAAAGATCTGCCTTTAAGACAATTCAGAATCTTTTGGATTAATTTACAATTATTGAATTATGAAAATATTTTCATCTCAGCCTTGCAAATGCCAATATTTGTGTGATTATAACCAAATCATTTAACCAGTCACTTCTTCTGCAAAATTGTATTTGTAATTTAACGTTTGTGGCGTTTTTATTGTGTCTTTTATATTTAATAAGACTTGATGTTCCATACTTAATCAATATCGGATTGAAGTGAAAAGTGAATTGAATTGAATAAAAAAAAAAACGGAACTCTTGTGCATCAAAATCCAACCGCGGCCCTAACACGGATAGTCCGGTCACTGGAGTGCCTGCCAAAACCACCAAGACTGAAATTAACCAACCAACGGTCATCTCAGGGACGGAAAACAAAAGCGCCATTAATGCTTTCATTGTCTTGAAGGATTCTCTCTTTCTTCACACTTTGGGTTCTGCTTCTGCAAGAAGAAGAAGAAGCAGCCAGCAAGGTCCAGCTTCCAAAAATGCGGATATGATTGATATGATTCATGGCCCTCAGCTTTTTTTTCCCCCACAAGGTTACTGGTTTTCATCTCCAACTATGAGGAACAAAAGTGGGTTTTTTTTTATTATCCATCACGCACGTGCTATTAAGGCAAGACCTAAGACCTGATTTTTGTGTGCAAAACTGCGCAACTTTACAAAACTTCAGCTTCAGCGAGGTGATGGTGCTCGTCAAGTGCAACTTCCTGACCGCAACCCTGTTGTGCAGCCAATGACAAGCTTCGAGCACTTTGGAGGGGGAGTTCCATCCATCCATCCATTTTCAGTACCGCTTGTCCTCACAAGGGTCGCGGGGGTTGCTGGAGCCTATCCCAGCTGGCTTCGGGCAGGAGGCGGGGTTACACCCTGAACTGGTTGCCAGCCAATCGCAGGGCACACAGAGACGAACAACCATACTCACAATCGCACCTATGGACAATTTGGAGTGTCCAATTAACCTGCCATGCATGTTTTTGGAATGTGGGAGGAAACCGGAGTACCCGGAGAAAAGCCACACAAGCACGGGGAGAACATGCAAACTCCACCCACGAAGGCCGAAGCCTGGACTTGATCTCACAACCTTTGCACTGGGAGGCGGACGTGCTAACCAGTCAGCCACCGTGCCGGGAGGGGGAGTTCTTTTTCTTTTTGTTGAGAATGTGACAAACCTTGAACCCTTGGTGGCCAAACGGAGTGTGAAGGGGCTTAACGTTGGTGCGAGCGTGTGCGGGAACGCGGATTTGCACGCGAGGACACTTTCAACATGTTCTACCCCTGAACTGGAGGGATGTATTAAAAAAAGAAAGAAAGAATGTTTTCAATGCTTTGTGTGAGAAAAAGGTCACAAGTGTGCGTAATGCTGAAGTCGCACAAGACCGACAGATGCGAGGAAAAAAAGATCATGAAGGAAGAGTGGAACGCGCTTTCAAATGAGAGGAGGGGGCACGACATATTTCTTCTTGCGCAAAGCATAAAACAGGAAAGAATAATTATCCTTCATGCAGTGCAGTTTGAATAATGCAACGTATTTGCTTCAAACGCCATGACAACCACGACGTGGTTTTCTTTTCGGGAAGACGGAAACATCGTTCCAGATTCAGTCTCTGATTTCTCTGCCGGTCGCATGCATGTGCGCCGTCACACCGGGTGACTTCTTGTTTGCCCAACAACTACTCAGCTATAAAATCGATGCTTTTGACACAAAGAGGCACTTGACCATAAGAGTGGAGTGCGCGTTTGATGAATGTGCCTGTCAAGGGGGTCGCGAATCACTAAAAGTGCGGCCGTGTAGGTGTAAAGTTCTGCACGGCGGAGCGAGCAAAGAAAACCGTCTTCATGCGTTGACTTCAAATGAGGAACCAAATCCTGACGGTCAGAAGGCTTTTGCTTCCATCTTGCATGGCGTCTCCTAGAAAGCGCTTTCGTTCATCGCACTTTGATGAAACAAGTGCCGTAAAGTCTGACGTCGTTGCTTTTCTCTGCCGCCAAAACCGATGACACAAGAGGGATCTTTGAGTTTTGCGGCAAATGTAGGAAATTGCCGGTCGTTGCGAATTTGCCACTTGACAGTGACGGAGTGGCTGTCAGCTCGCGTGATGTGCTCGTCCGCACGTACATTCGGCACCGCGAGGCGGCAAACGTCTGCCTCCCGAGGCTCGTTAGCGCATCTCTGCCCGTGTCTCTTTTCAACTCACTCCCACGGCTTCTTTCGCTCCCGCGCCTGCCTTGACAGGCGCGGGAGCCAAAGCCTTTCCTGTCGACGAGCAGAAGCAAACTCAATGGACGATTTGGTCCAGCATCGACGTACTCAATGCCTACTTTTTGCCAAATCTATCGACGTCACTCTGTAGTATAGCGTATTTTTCAATCCAGCTAAACTCTGCTTCCATAAGACTTTTTTTTTTCTTAACCCATCTAAGCATCCAGACTAAGTGTGGCCCGCAGGTCGTCCAACTCCAGACTGTTGAATTATTAACATTGTTTTTCAGTTTCAATTTATATTTTAGCCGTTTTGGATTTAGTTATAGCTGTGTAGCTCAATGAATAGAATTGTCTATTGTATTCTTATCTGTCTCTTTCGCCTGAGAAGAAAAGGGCAACAAGTTCTTTTTACTGTTATCTAGAAGGGAGTGTAGTCTGGTACCGGTCTCAGTCGGAAGAGGAGAGGGACAGGCTGATGTATTATTGTTTTTCTCTAATCTGATTTATACCTATGGGAACTTGCTGAACTTGCTGAGGGAGGAGAGAGGGATTTTCTTGTATTCACTGAGTTGCAAATAAATGGACTGTGTGCTGGAGGAGGGGACACACTTTTGAACAGACCACTGCTTGAGTGACTTCAATTGTGTGATCAGAAGCTTCTGACTAATTACCTTTGCAAAGGGACTTCTTCACCAGAATCTCACCATTCAGTTAATTGAACACGCAAAGAGTAGAATACAAATAAATTGTCTACTCTAACAAGACCTAAAAGGGAGGCAATCGCTTTTAATCATGATTGGAGACAAGATTATTTTTCCACAGCTCGTGTTTAGTTTGGATAGAATCCAAATTGAATTTGAGTTACACAAATGTCAAATTGCCTCTACAGTATACACAGCAAAATCGCCAGTGTTAGATTAACACTGAGAGTGTTAAATCTAACACTTTTTGAAGTGTTACTTTTTTCCCAGCACTGTATAGTGTTAAAATTCGACACTGGTAAACACCGAGTAGTGTTGAAAGTACACTCGTGTCGATGTTACACAATAGTAGAGCGCGGAAACACAACACATAACCAAAACACGGAAGCCATGGAGGACGACGCTGCCCGGTATCGGTTGCTGGTTCTGTTTTTTTTGTGGCGCTTCTTCAGAGCTCGCAACGCAAGGAGGATACCGCGGCGAAGAAAAGGACGACGCTTTATCGTCGGAAAGCCCTCAAGGCAAAACACGCCAATAGAAGACGACCAACACTTGTCGAAAAGTGCTGGTTGTTTTTTCCCCTCGCCGATGTCCATCACTGATGACATCACATGACCGACCGGCCAATCACTGCCACGGCGTTTTTACGTCCTGGGCTCGCCCTGAGCTCGCTCCTGCCCGACGTGGGCGCAGGGCCGCGAGCAGCTCCGCGCGGTCCGCTTCCGACACGGTCGGCTGTAATGGAAACGCTCGCCAAACACCGCGCTGGCTTGCTGCAGTGGAAATAGGCTCAACGTTTGCTTGTTCTTTTACAACTTTCAGAACCGGACCATTTATTTTGTGTTGAAGACCAATTTCCAATATCCACTGAACTGGTGAGTTTAATATTTTGCTCTTGTTGAATTATTAACATTGTTTTTCAGTTTCAATTGATATTTTAGCCGTTTTGGATTTAGTTATAGCTGTGTAGCTCAATGAATAGAATTGTCTATTGTATTCTTATCTGTCTCTTTCGCCTGAGAAGAAAAGGGCAACGGGTTTCTCTTCCACTGTTATCTAGAAGGGAGTGTAGTCTAGTACCGGTCTCAGTCGGTTGAAGAATCCAAGGACAGGCTGATGTATTATTGTTTTTCTCTAATCTGATTTGTATTCCTGGGAACTTGCTGAACTTGCTGATGGGAGGAGACTTTTCGTATTCACCCACTTTTCAATAAATAATGATGTGCAGGAGGAGGAGGAGCACACTTTTGAACAGAACACTGTTTGGGTGACTTCAATTGTGTGATCAGAAGCTTCTGTTATAACTATACCTTTGCAAAGGGACTTCTTCACCAGAATCTCACCATTCAGTTAATTGAACACGCAAAGAGTAGAATACAAATATTGTCTACTCTAACACTCTCCACTTGTTAGCACTATTGCTAATGCGAGCATAACCAAGTCGGCAGTTTTGCACTTGTCAATTCGCATGCGTCACAATTCCTTGACGTTGGGCTCCATTTTGTTGCGACCGCTCTCACTCCGGCGCGCTCAACAGGATTCCCGCTCTCTGGTGGAAAAGGTGTCTTTTACTTAACTGAACTAAATTAGCTGTAGAAATGTGTGATACGGAGCGGAGAAAATGAAAACGGGGGGCGTCTAACACAAGAACAAAGGGGAAGAGAAGGAGGTGAAATTGCACTCTTCACTGCTGTGCGCCTCGTGCCCTCTTCTCCGCACATAAGAGTGATGAGGCGTTGATTGCCTGTGGGCACAAGTGCTTTCTCCAAACACTCCAAAAGTGGCCCATCCTCTGATTAGACATGAGTGTTATAACGGCAAATAGGCCTCAACACTCAACCATACATTACGGCTCTGAGACAAGCCTCCAGGCAAGATGCTTTCATTAAAAGACAAGCCCAAAGGTTGATAAGGTTTTTTTTTTTTTTTTTTAAATGGTTAGCTGCTAGCTGCCATTTTGTTGGATTACTTCAAGGATGTCGGCATTGGCCAGCAATGTGTCGATTAGAAAAAAATAAAACCCTCGTCTGGGAAGCTTTTCTCTCTTCATGTGATGTGTTCACGGGTGAGAGATGTGCGGGAGCGCATGTTGACAGCCAAACTAGAGCGAGATGGATATTTGCACCCGCACAGCAAGAAAATGGTGCTATCATACGGCAGGCAGTTGCAAGCGAGCACGCACGCACTCACACACGCCATCTTTACACAACAAGTGCACAAAACAACACACGAATATGCATGAAACTTGGGTCAGCATGTGCTCTGAATATTATATGTCGCAATTATGGGAGGAGCTTGTCAAAGGGCAGAGGGACGATGATCCCTGTGTGTGACTTGGTGCAAATCTTTTATGTATCGTGTCGTTCCTCTTTGTGTCAAGTGTGTGATGATGAGAAGCCAGAAGACCTTTCAGCTCTTTTCTCTGTGCTTGGAAATGGACATTTTGGTGTCATGAACCTATTGGGGTTTTTTGTGTGGTTTTTTTTTTGCAACTCAGTTGATTGTTAAATAGAGGGCAGGTGTTGTTAATGAGGTGTCTTAAAAAAAAAAACAGTAGAGCTCAGAATACTGATAATAGCTTTCATTTTCTTATGAGCAAATATTTTGGGAAGACTCCGTAATCTATTCCAATGAAAAATATGAACAAAAATGTATCCGATTACAGTTTGCTTTCACAAATTTTGTATAAATGTTTGAATTTCCCATGATTTTGCTTTCCTGTGAATCAACACGTTTACATATGTGCTAAAGAAAACGGAATTGCATGACATTAACTGAAATCAGACTAATGAATATCCACAGTCACCTATAACGGACCTCGGTCAATTTGTAAAGTTAGATTCAGCTCAATTATATATTTTATTTTTTATTTTTATTATTTTTTTATTTTATTTATTTTTTTCTCTTGAGGCCTCCCTGATTTTATGTTTTTTGGATTTGTTGGGTTCTGGATGTTTCTTGGGTTGGGGAGGAGTTCTGGTGGGTGGCCCGGTCGGTGGGTGGTGTCTGGTCGGTGCTGGATTTCACCTTCCTTGGTTTTCTTTGGTCCCCTCGGGTCTCCTGACGGCGGTGTTCGGTATGAGATTTTTTCTAATAGGTTTTTGGTGAGCTAACAAATACACGCACGCACGCACGCACACACGCACACACGCACATACACATACTCACCCACACACCAAAATAAATAAATAAATAAATAAATAATTATATATATATATATATATATATATATATTTAAAAAAAAAATAAAGAGCAATGATGATGACATTTCCGAATGAACAATACTGAGCTCTTTAAAAAAAAAAATAATAATAATAATAAAAATAAAATAAATAAATTAAAAAAAGATTCAGCTCAATTAAACCCTCTGAATATTTACACTTCCCATCAAGCGAATATTTCCACACGTTCTCTAAGAAGAGGGGAAGCGGGTTTGGGGACAAGTTCATGCTTACACCAACATAAGGAATTTAAAATACTGCATATGGATAGAAGGAAAACACACAGCATCTGTTTAAAAATTCGACGTGCTGTCCAAACGTCTCTTATGTTTTCTATTCATATTTTAAAATCCAAACTTTATTTATAAATGACAGTGCTTTATACGAAAGCGCCTCACATAAGTCCCTTGTTAATGATCTTATACACGTTTAAGAGCTTCAACACTAATTCATAACATGTTTGACTACAAGTGAGAATGTGCATGGTGAGGGCGGAGTCTTACTAATTAGAATGTGAGTCGACTTGAAGAGATATTACACACTCTAAAAACAGTTGGGTCAAAAATAACTCCATATGGCTCAAAAAGGGACCGATCCTCTACTTTGAATCGAGAAATGTTTTTTTTTTCAGCGTAAACAACTCATAAATATTGGTCAGATCTTTTACTTGGTTCAAAAAAATGGGCTCATTTTGTGTAAACATTTTTAGAGTGCACCTTGCTGAGCCACAAAACGCACGACATCAGGTCAGAGTTGAGGTGTGATGTACGCTTGATCTAAAGTGAGATGTGATGAATGACGGTGGTTTTATCCCCAAGATTTTGTACAACGTGCGTTTTTGACATATGTTGCTAGAAAACGCCATTACAGCATTTGGTCATTTGACTTCCACTGCAACCTCCTTTCGCTTTGTCAACGGAGTCTATCGAATGTGTCTCAATGCAGGAAAACAATGACACAAAATGTTATGGCGCAATGCTGTCGCAGAACAAAAATGAGTCTGAACGGTTTCTGAATGCACCGTGCGACGCAGAAACAACCGTGCAATTCCATTCGGGCCACCGACAGAAACAGTCCATAAGTACTAAGCTGCTGAGGAAATTAGCCGCTCCACCGACCGGAGAATGGAGAAATCATTGTGGAGTGCGGAATGCCCCTGTGCACCTGTGTAATTGTGTTTCTAATAAATGTGGCTGCCATGAAGGGGACTTAACACCTTTCCGACTTCCAGCCCTCCGACCGCCTCTCTAGTGGAACCTCCTCTCAGCCATTTAGAGCATATTAGCGCGAGCTAGCATGCAGTGCGCCGGGACCGCCGCCAACTTCATTACGGCGTGATTATGCAAAAATCAGCGGCGAGGGGCCGAGAATCAAAGCCGCCACTGAAGATGAGCAACTTGTACCGTAAGTGTCCTCCGGCCCCGCCGGATTGGCCGGCCGAAGATGAGAGAACTCAGAGATCGCGTTCTCCTCTTCAGCGTCAAAATGGCTTCCAGCAATGAGACAGATGTTGAGGTCTATCCCGCGGGGGTTCGGGAAGGCGAGATGAGGGAGATACCTCGGCGCGAGATAGCCAGACAGAACTTTGGGAGAAGTGGGCTGAAAAAGGCATTTATATTCAAGGATCTGCAGATGATAAGTGCATTAGCGTTCGGAAGCACGTGGAGGCTAAATGCTACAAACATAGCCTATTTTCCCCAAAATGTCATGGGGTATTGCGCAAGTCAGTACCCCGCTGCATTAAAACAATGCTGAACCGAAATCATGCACGACAGACATAATAATAAATCCTAAAAGTTATGAATGAACAATAATATTTGCGTCATTTCCGTATGTATTAGTAAAATGTGGGCCAAAAAGAGTGTTTGTTTGTTTTTTTCACTTGTACATTTGCAAGTAGTGCCCCGTGGCATTATGGGAAAATATGCTATGTTACGGCACGGTGGCTGACTGGTTAGCACGTCCGCCTCCCAGTGCAAAGGTTGTGAGATCAAGTCCGGGCTTCGGCCTTCCTGGGTGGAGTTTGCATGTTCTCCCCGTGCCTGCGTGGCTTTTCTCCGGGTACTCCGGTTTCCTCCCACATTCCAAAAACATGCATGGCAGGTGAATTGGACACTCCAAATTGTCCACAGGTGCGATTGTGAGTATGGTTGTTCGTCTCTGTGTGCCCTGCGATTGGCTGGCAACCAGTTCAGGGTGTACCCCGCCTACTGCCCGAAGCCAGCTGGGATAGGCTCCAGCAACCCCCGCGACCCTTGTGAGGACAAGCGGTACAGAAAATGGATGGATGGATGGATGCTATGTTTGTAGCATTTAGCTTACAAGTACGTTACAAATATATTTGCAATACGTTTGAACATGCTCAGCAGTCCAAAACTCCACATTGGCAGTCGCACGCTTCCGTACAAAGGTGCCGTTCACACGCCGATCTGAATATGAGCGCGAGCAAAGCCACAAGCAGCGGACATCCGTCTTGGACGAGATAACGTTGCGTATGCTGACAATGAGCAGAAAGCTGGAGGCCCGTGTCGTGAAGATGGAGGGAGACCGTAAGAAAGTGGTCGCGCTTCACTTCCTGCCGCCTTATCTCAGCTGCACGGGACCCTGGACATGACCAGCCCCCGCCTTATCAGCGCTCTCCTCGCCGCAGCCGCTTTTCACTCCCGGCACCGCGCGGAACGCCACGCTGGGAACGCCACGCTGGGAACGCCGCGTCAGATATAGGTTGAGTCAGTCAGCGGCACTATCGGGCTCAGCCGCGGCGCCTGCTGGCCTTTGAGCTGTTCCAGGTGTGACTTTAAAAGTGAAGATTTGTCTTTTCCCTCAGGCTGGCGCACGCGCGTGACAATGCTCGACGCGTACACGTCCCCATCGGAAAGAAACATGGGAAATAAATGAAATCTTTTCCAAAATGCAATAGAAGCCAATTGTGAGTAAAAAAAAAATTTGACCTATCATGTGCCAATGGTTTTGTGCGAGGCTAAAAAACAACACTGCAAACTGAAGCTCAATTCCAAACCGTCGTAGACATCATGCCGGCATTTTTTTTTTTTTGAAGAATGCATCATCATCTCCAGACAATTTGACCAATTAGCATTTGTGTAGTTTTGTTAAGAATTCTTCTAAATGTTGGGGGGTTGCTCATACGATTTTCCTGTTAGCAAATTTCACAACAAATACAAAGCCAATTTCTACACAACTTTCTTGAAGGTTGGTGCAAAGTATGGGCTGACAATAAATATTGAACATATGAAAATATCGCGGCACCATGATTTTGAAATTACAGCTCTATATGTCCTTTCCTGAAATATTGGGGTAAAATGGTCTATCCCCCCCCCCTCCCCCCCACTGAACACAATCTATTTTATTTTTAAGCAAAATGTCGAATATTTGGTAAGGAATGCATTTACATGAATGTACTTTTTATCGTTTGAGTCATTCTGGTATTAACGGAACCCTGAATCCCCCCCCAATCACAATGGCACCGCCTATCCGTCTGTTATCCTTAATGAACCAGGAAGTAGACTGCTAATTAACAAACAGATGGACAACCAAACAAATCCAACCCTTTATAGTTTTTATTAGAATTTTTAAGAAAAGTAAACATAAAACTAAAAATAAAAAAAACGCAAGAAATTTGAAAAAGGGCTCAAAATTTGCAAATTATTTGTATTTTTTTCGCTTAGCGGGGGTGGATTTTGAAGCGGGGGAAAAAAAAAGAAGGGAAAATGCAAATTTTGGCTATGGAAAATAACCGTTGGCAAGACCAGATCTTAAGTCACATGTACATTTGTAGTCACAAGGGGGGGCGAAACAGAAATATTTTTGGAATTAATTAAAGAAGCAAATATGAATGCAATTTTAGACGGAAAACAGCAAAGAAACGCTACAGTTTATACAAAAGCAAACTCATACGATGTCCTCGCACGATGCAATCAATTTCTGGTCTTCTTCTTCTTTTAAATCACACACATCTCTATGGTGTATAGCGCCACCTACAGCGGCGGAGTTTCTTCGCAAAAGAAGAACAGATGGAAACGGGCAGAAGTCGCATGTCCGTTTTGCGCTTTTTCAATAAATTCGCTTAAAAATTTTTAAACAATTGGATGGAAACCTGACTATTGAACTATCTTGCTATTTACTATGGTATATCTGATTATACATGATCGGTGAGACATTTAAAACAAAAAGCTCATCAACATTTTGCCTCCAATGGTAGTCACAAGTTTAGTTTATCTGCATGCGTTGTTTTTTTTTGCCCAAAAGCTTCTGTCTGACACACTTTTGCACAAACACACAATAGCGACAATACTCATTTTAGATGACGGGGGTCTCAGCCGCTTCATCCCAATTTGCAGACACCGTTCATTTGTGACCTCTAAATATTTTTACGGGCTGTGAAAAAAGACCTTATATGTCATTTGTTACTTGAGTTAAAAGTTCAACTCCGAAAATCCAAACGTAACTAGATTTGCGGCATCAAGTCTTTAGTCTGCTTGGCACGACTAATTTGAAGTTGTCAGTAGCCCTTGTCGGGATGCGGGGGGGGGGGGGTGGGGGGTGGCGGGGGGGGGGGTGGCAGAGGGGGGTGGGGCTTGCTGAATCAATAGCCATAAGGATTCTGGCTCCTGTTTGCTTTCAAGATCTACAGCCAAAGGAGCCGGTCATCAAAAGTTAATGAGCTCTTTAGAACACGCGGCTTCCTTTGCTCTCTGCTGAGACAACAAGCAGAGGAGAAAATCGCTCCCGTGCTTGTTTCCTGTGTTTTATGTCTCATGCAGATGTGTGCAGAGAGATGGACTGCTGAGAGCAGAGCAGAGCCCGTGTGGCCAAAAGGGCGTATCGCACGCGTAACGTCGCACGGCGTGAAAGTCATCATCTCTTTCTCGGCGACAACGTGCACATGAAAACCTCTCGGCAATAACGTCAACTCTTGCGTCAAACGACCCTCAAACTTTCAAGGGATCCATTTGAGCAAGTCACGCTTGTCCGGCGTGCATCTTTTTAAAATAACCTTGAGTGCCGATGGAGTTTTGCATTCCTCAAATGTTAAAGCTGAGCAGTGCGTGATCACGTCATTTTTTTTTTTCTTAAGAGCTCAGTATTGTTCATTCGGAAATGTCATCATCATTGCTCTTTTTTTATTTTTTAATATATATATATATATATATATATATATATTTTTTTTTTGTGTGTGTGTGTGTGTGGGTGAGTGCGTGTATTTGTTAGCTCACCAGAAAACCTATTAGAAAAAATCTCATACCGTTCACCTAAACCGAACACCAGGAGACCCGAGGGGACCAAAGAAAACCAAGGAAGGTGAAATCCAGCACCGACCAGACACCCCCCACCAGAACTCCTCCCCAGCCCAAGAAACATCCAGACCCCAACAAATCCAAAAAACATAAAATCAGGGAGGCCTCAAGAGACCAAATGAGAGACGGAGAAAAGGAAGGAAGGACAGACGTCATTTTAATCACGCCGTTTGCCGTGCGAGTCCCATCGCCGCTTTGTTATTACCCGGAAAATGACGGCCGTCCTCTTCTTGCCTTCCTCCTCCCTCGTCTCCTTTATGCGCTCCTCTTCTTTGTTGTTTCCCATCTTCCCTTCCTCCGCCTGGAATTGGCTAACGATGCCTGAAGCGCCGCGGCTGACGCGGCGGACGCGGCGGACGCGGCGGACGCGGCGCAGGACTCCCACCACTTTCCTGGCTTGTCAGCCGCGTCGCTTTGTTAAAAGGGATGGCACATAAATGTGGCGCCGGTCAAACTTATGGCGGTTAAATTCCCTTGCGGGGGAGACTTGGGAGGCGACAAAACGCTCAGGAAAGACAGAATGATCATTCCGAATCAATACATATGATGAACAGATCATCCAATCACAAATTTAATTGACGTGTTTTGCAAGCAGTCAAAATATACGTTTTTTTCTTTTCTTTAAAATGAGTCAAGCAGCGCATCGATTGGTAGGATGCGCCCGGCGGCCATTTTTTTTGTGAGTTCTCCACAGATGTACATCCACCTCCAACTCCCGCATTATCCCGGAACCCCGGAGGCCTTTGATCCTCACCAGTGGCCATTAAACGGCCTTTCCTGCTGCCTTTTTCTGTCATGGCGGCCACCATCGCTCGTGGAGTGCACACGCAGGATTTCAAGGGTTGAATTTTAGTTCACCGCAAACCTTGGCGGCCGCAACACCTGAGGGGAATTCACCTCGCGCTCTTGATTCCTTCTAACATGACCTGGACTTCAATCAACTTGTTATTGAACCGCCCCGAAAATGGCAAAACATAATGCTTGGGGGTGTTTTGCTACTTTTCTAAAAGTTATGACACAGTTTTAACAGCCATCCAAATCACTGGAATGTTTCACATGCATCCGCCTCAATCTGCAGAAAAAAAAGAGTCTGAGACGTTCACCGCAATGGATTTTCTCGCTATAGATAGCGTTCGCATGACGTTATTTGCCGCACATTGTGTGCCGTTCACGGGTTTCCAAGCGACAAAGTCGACCAAAGTGCGTTCTGACATTTTGATTATGGTAAGCGTCATTGTAAGATGGTAAAATTGCTTTTACCATAATAGGATCGAGATATCGGTGAGCTGCTAGCTGTGGCTAGCTATGGCTAAAAATAGATCTGGTGGTCACGATGTTCGATTTTGAGATCGCTCCAAATACCCTCCTTAAAGTCTCTCAGCAGCCATCCATCCATCCATCCATCCATCCATCCATCCATCCATCCATCAATCCATCCATCCATCCATCTCAAATTCACAATGGACTATATGCCACAGAGGAGGCGGGACTTCCGACTTCCGACTTTTCACCCATCAACTTTGTTTCCGTTTCCGGTTTGCGACGTGTGGGCCGCCTTTGTGCCCCTCGGTTGCGCGTTCCCGTCGACGGGCGCGAGGCTGCCAGTGTGTCGTGTCTCACTGTCCGAAGCATTTCAGATAGCCGAGACGCCCTCCCGCCGATGAGCGGGGGCCGCAGGGGCGGGGGTCCGAGTGTTGGAACGCGGCCCGCAGTGGCCGGAAACGGCGCTGATGTGTAAAACCCGGAAGTCCGTGGCATCTACCCCATTGACAAATGCACATAGCAACCGATAAAAGCCGAAAGTACAGAAGACTCAAGAATGTCTGTTTTGGGAGCCGCTCAGAGCATACATTGCCATGTCGTCCGTTCCGGGCAGTAACATCGGCAAAAGTTTGTAATCCAATCGAGTCCACTCATCAAACGTTTCAATGTGTAGCGCTGCAAGGAGTGTTGAGATAAATCTTCCACTTACGTCTTTGCTTACACAAGTAATGTTGGGGGAAGTTGGGGGTGACATTCATCAATAACCAAAGAACATTTGGTGTAAACACACTCGAACCCCCCCCCCCCACAATATACCATGCTATACTTTCTCTATTCTTGTTGGACTTATCCATTACAAACGAGTGACTGGGGTCGGTTGGGTGTGCTGCTCCTTTTCTGAGCCCACCCTCGCTGTTCATCGGTCACCGACGACGACGAGCTCTCTCTGCAGTAGCGGCGCCGCTGAATTATTGACGACGCCGCTGTCTTAAAGGTGAGATTGCCGCGAGGAAGTCTTTGTTCTCCAGACATGACAAGAGGAGAGGGCGTGATGAAACATGGCGAGCTGCTTACATAACGTCCGTCACCGCATTGTTTGGCTCACACAGGCGTGGAATCAAAAATTCCAAACTTTTATAAATCGCCAGAATTACAAGTTTAATAACACATGCTATATGGCTATTGTTAAGTTATTAACATTGTTTTTCAGTTTCAATTTATATTTTAGCCGTTTTGGATTTAGTTATAGCTGTGGAGCTCAATGAATAGAATTGTCTATTGTATTCTTATCTGCCCCTCTCATGAGAAAAGAAGGGCAACGGGTTTCTCTTCTACTATTATCTACAAGGGAGTTTAGTCTAGTACCGGTCTCAGCCGGTCGGAAGAGGGGAGGCACAGGCTGATGTATGATTGTTTTTCTCTAATCTGATTTGTATTCCTGGGAACTTGCTGATGGGAGGAGACTTTTCGTATTCACCCACTTTTCAATAAATAATGATGTGCCGGAGGAGAGGACACACAATCTGAACAGAACACGGTTTGAGTGTATTCAATTGTGTGATCAAAAGCTTTTGATACCTTTGCAAAGGGACTTCTTCACCAGAATCTCACCATTCAGTTAATTGAACACGCAAAGAATAGAATACTAAATATTGTCTACTCTAACACTATTGCACATTTACATGTATATAATGCGGTGTTTATGTAAGTCCGTTGTCCCTCTGTGGACTATATTATGACACGCATACATGAATAAGCGAATAAGTTATGTTGGTGAGGCTGCCAGGCTTATGCCTTGCCCAGCGCGCCAGTCGTAATAGCGTCCTTGCTCTCCCTCGGAGCTCTATTTTTATTGCGTTACATAGCCATAATCCTCGAGCTGCATATGAAACCTGATAACAAGCTGCAACCTTTGATTTACCCGCCTTTGAGACCTGCTCAACCCTCACATTGTCGCTAACAGCTAGCTGCCCTGAAATCAATGGCAGTTTAATAACACTGGTAAGCAGGGCCCAATACATCAAATACTTTAATCAAGTCGTATTGATTTTATATACACAAATCTAAATAAGGTGTTATTATAAAGAATGTATTGGGGATTTTTTTTTTTCACAATATAAAAACAATTCTCATGTGTCTTATTAGCATTTCTGTCCAAGTTTTAGTGCACTCTAAACCCTATTTCTTGTCTTGCCAGCCCTGTCTCACGCAACCAGGTGACTGCGTACCCCACTTCACGTCCGGCCCGCGGCGAGTAAAGAGTTTGTTACCATTGTGACGATGGATTACGCTGACATTCAGCGCCAGCATTAGCCGCTAGTTGCTAGCTAGCATGTAGCACGCGAGACCTCAAGAGCCATCGGATTCTTTTCGAAAGCAGGTTAATAGACGAAAATGTCCCTGCACGCATTTGAAGCTGACGGGCCTGATAAGGTGGCCATTACTTCTGGTCACTTTTGAACAAACCAGGGTTCTCTCAAATGCGCTGTTTAAGCCGGCAAAATCGCTACTGACGTCACTTTGTTTCATCCATCAAAATCCATGGGCAGAGATTACGTTAATATCTCAGGACAAAAAAAAATATATATATGAAAATTAGGCAATATTAGCAGTAAACAACAGGTTTGTTAATTTTTTATTGGAGAATAAAGAACAAGCCTTTTTGATATCCCAAAATGAATTTTCAATGAATTGTGAAAAATATAAATCTCCCTAAAACTACAGCCAATAAAAAAGGATAATAATAATAATTTTAAAAAAAAGTCATTTTCAGACTCATCAGCCCCAGAATTACATAATTTAAATGGCACTTGAGCAAAAAAAATATATTTTTGCTAGGGGGGGGGGGGGGGGGGGGGGGGGGAGAGGGGTGACTGATACATGCAACTATTAAAACAAAACTCCTGACAAACAAACAAAAAAAAACCTTCAAATTTGTGTTATTGGTCCGAGTGTAACATTGAAATGTGGAAATATCGGGTGCTATTTGGTGTGTGCGTGTGCGTGCGTGCGTGCGTGTGTGTTACCTCCACTCCCATGTCCCATGTGAGCAGTTGCATTAAGCAGGTTTTCTGGCTGTTGTCACGGTGTGAAACATTCCTGTAACAGCCATTGGTTTCCACGAGCCCCCCAACGACCCCCCCCCCCCCCGCGCCCACCTGCCCACGTTGGATGTGAAGCACCCTGCAAGCCCGCCAGCTGCCCTCCGCAGGTGTTGGAAGCAGATAGACAAACATGTTTTACCTGATGGATTCAGCAGCCCTTGTATTGTACTCAGAAGCAATTCAAGCCTCTGCCCGCTCGCACCGTCACGGGTTGCCGAGCAACCGGCTGGCATCGTCTTTGCGACCCATGGCATCATTTGCAGTCTTACAAAAAGGATGCGGTGGGGACAGTGGCGGGGAAACGGATCATCATTGGTCCGCGGTCGGTTCGGATCAGGCCCACGGTTCCGATCACGCGCGACCTGCGGATTGGTTGGTGAACAAAAAAAAATAAAACGGGACAAAGTGCGCATTCACAGTCGACACCATTCTGACATGTCAAGGAAGCTGAAACATACTCAACGTAACACGCTAAGCCGACGCTAACGCTAACTTCAAAATAAATTCACCAAATAATACATTGACGTAGTAGACTTTTACTTTGAAGCCCACGTCATGGTGTGATGGCCAGCTTGACTTCCCTTTTCAAGATTTAGAATTTCTTTATCGTACTTTTGATTGACGTTGCGACCAACATCAACACAACGGGATCTCACGCGGCTTCGTCTGTCCTTCCTTCCTTTTCTCGGTCTCTCCTTTGGTCTCTTGAGGCCTCCCTGATTTTATGTTTTTTGGATTTGTTGGGGTCTGGATGTTTCTTGGGCTGGGGAGGAGTTCTGGTGGGGGGTGTCTGGTCGGTGCTGGATTTCACGTTCCTTGGTATTCTTTGGTCCTTCCTCGGGTCTCCTGACGGCGGTGTTCGGTTTAGGTGAACGGTATGAGATTTTTCTAATAGTTTTTTTTGGTGAGCTAACAAATACACGCACGCACGCACGCACGCACGCACATACACATACTCACCCACACACACACAAAAAAATAAAAAAATAAAAATAAATAATATATATATATAAAAAAATATATATATATAAAAAAAAAAAATAAAGAGCAATGATGATGACATTTCCGAATGAACAATACTGAAGAAATAGAAGAAATAAAAGAAAAAAGAAAAAAAAAAAACATCAACACAACGCTATTCCAAACTCGTATTCAATCACTATTTTAGGACACTAAGAAAGCGCTCATTAATTTCACCGCCATTGTCTCCGACGTAAGTGGTTAGCGGCTAGCTGTTAGCATTACCAACGAGTCCCTGGCTGGTAGTTGTAAATGATTTCGACAGCTGGTACTTGGCTTACTTGAATTATTTTTTCAATATTCTGCACCAAGGCGAATTTGTAATTCACTCTCCATGTTTAAAGGAAAGGAATGTGACTTAAATTGCACTTTGAGGTCTTTTCATTGTAAAAACAAAAACAAAAGACAAATAGAAAAACATTCAACTCAAAATGTCCAACATAGCCGTTAAGACTTTTGGAACACGACTTTAAGCCATTAATACTTTATTCGACACATGAACCATGCATAAAATAAGAATGTTTCTGCATCATATTGCACTTAAAGTTGTGTTCCTAAACCCTAAACAGCCATATTGGAACATTTGAATTTTATAAAAAAAAAATATATATTTAATGGGAATAAATGAAGACAAAGTACAAATTGATCTTTTTTTTATTATTTTTTTGCTGATCCGAAAACCGATCTGATCCGTGGCTAAAATCCGTGATCCGGTTCGAACCGTAACTTTTGTGATCCGTGGCGCCGCTTGGCGGAAGCGATCGCCACTTTAACTGAGAGGAAAACGGCATTCGCGGATAAAAGCAAACACTAAATTGTTCCAAAAGAACTTTTGTTCAGTGAAGCACTGACCATTTTGCACATTTTGTTCCATCAACCGACGACAAGACGGAGCAAAAAAAAAGAGGTGCGAAAGTTTACCGAGGCGCATCGTCTTGGTGCAATCGAGCAAGAATCAATTCATCTGAAACTGGCGCTGGCAGCTTCCTGAATTGTTAATAAACTCTGAGAGATGAGCGTGATTGATTCGCACTGGCTTGTAACAATATGCAGCTCCTCAGTGCACTCATTTACCTTTCGGTTCCTCTTCGTCTGCGCCTTTATCTGCTTTTATTGTCTTTGCATATTTGAGTGCAGCCCGCGCCCGCCATTCCGCACCATAACTCGCAACGATGGCTGCGCTGGGCCCCGCTACCTTGCCGGTGCTATCAGCTTGTTTTTGTGCACGAGCGTGAAAGATAGCATCGGCCGAGTGATAAATGGACGCGCGCGTGCCGGCGTTCTTCAACGAGCGGCCGCCGTGGATAACCATCACGCCCATCACGGCCGTTTGTGCACGCCGCGCTCCAAACAGACAGGAAGACATCACCCCCCTTCATCTTCCGCTGTCAAGATAACATCTTGTTGACTTCACCCGAGACTCGAGATTGTATTTTTGACCAGCGCCGATCATCCCTCTTGCAGACAGCACTCAGCGAGCGGCTCGCCACCTGAGAGATCTTATTAAGCGCGTGGCGCGGAATAGAAATGGGAAGATGAGCAGACGTGGCAAGGGTAGGTTTTAATACCGCAACTATAAATGATGTGTCGTAATATGCGAGGTTGCTACGAATAACAAAAAAGGACATGAGATGGAGAAACCTTTACAATAAGTTCCCGGCGAATCAGGCAGCGCCGTTTTAAGCTGCTGTGGAAACAACGGGAGGAAACATTTGCCACAGTGGAGATGACAAACCTTGTCGGCCGTCGTTAAAACGTGGCAAACGCGACTCGACCGGGAATTGCAGAATCGGAACGGATCAAAACTTGGCATGCGTTCTGCAGTCGGACGGGAAGCGAGTGCATTCCCACAGATCTCGTTTTCCTTTCAAGTTCTGTCGTATTCTGCAGCGTTTGCTGTGTGTAATGTTGCACTATGGTTTGATGCGGCAGGAGTGAATATTGAGCTCTTTTGGAAAAGGAAAATGACCCAAATGGACACTCAACAAAAAGATTTCTCTCTTAAAAAAAAAAAATAAATAAATAAATAAATAACAAAAAAAAAAAAAAAAAGATTTCTCTCATTTCTTTTAAATATTGTTCACAAACCAGTCTAAAGCATTTCTTTCCCCTTTGGCGACTTATTAAGTCTGAGAAGCAACCAACTGCACTTTTCAGATTGGCCTTTTATTGTGGGCAGTCTCAGGCTGCGTTCACGCTGCAGCTCAATTCCGAGTATCGGATTTTTTCATGCAGTGTGATCGGTACAATTCCGATTTTTTTCACACCCGATGCGTCCGCAATGTGAACGCTCATCCGCACGCATCCGATTCATACGTCCTCAAAAGCCTGATATGCGTTCTGCGCAGGTGGGAGAGAATGCTCGGAAGGGAGACTACTGACACGTCTTGTTATTTGTCTTTAATTTAATCACACTGGAAACATGAAGCATAAATTTGATGTTTGTGGCGACGGTCGAAATTCAGACGGTTCATCACACACGTCAATGAAGCGACGTCATCTTCAATGAAATGAAGATATCGAGGAGTCTCCCCTCACTTCCATAAAATGTATCTTTTTTTTTTCCCTTCCGGAGAGCTCAGTTCATTCGGTAATTTTACCGATTTGACATGTCATCATCATTGCTCATTTTTAAATTTTTAATTTTTTTTATTATTTATATATATTTTTTATACATTTTTATTTTGTATGTGGGTGTGTATGTGCATGTGCGTGTGTGCGTGCGTGTGAGTGTGTATGTATTAGTTCATCTAAAACCTATTAAAAAATCCCATACCGTTCACGTAAACCGAACACTTCAGAATCCAGCCAGAGTCGTGAGGCCGTCAGGAGACCCGAGGAAGGACCAAAGAAAGGAAAGGAAAGTATACAAAATATTTCAAATTCTACCTCTTCCAACCTCGCTACTCTGGCGTTATGGGATGGAAAAAAAGAGTTTGACGAGGTTCTGCTCTGATTGCACAGCTTCATTTGCATAATTTATGCAGGCCAGACACATGAATCCAAGTTCTAACACGTCCGCGAAAGGAGTCCACCAGCCCACCAATCAGTAGCGTGCGTTGGCACAGCTAAATTTGCATATGGCACGATTAAAGGTCGCTTGCCTCTGGAAAAAACATTGCGTTGAATCTGGGCCGTATTTATTTCCGTAAACTCTGCAACGTGATGTACTTTGTTTCGGGTGCACATTACTCGACGTGTGCTCTTTGCACATTCGTCACGTCACGGGCGCGTTGCGTTCACATTGAAGTCGCATTTGTTTTTGTAATGGCCCATAAAAAAAGATCGGATTTAACCCCAAAATCCTAATTGGGCATCGCGCCCTGCAGTGTGAACGTTAGCCTAAGACACACCTGTGCACTAATCGTGGCGTCCAATCAGCATCTTGATATGGCACACCTGTGAGGTGGGATGGATGATCTCGGCAAAGGAGAAGTGCTCACTATCACAGATTTAGACTGGTTTGTGAACAATGTTTGAGAGAAATGCTGATGTTGTGTATGCGGAAGACGTTTTTACATCTTTGACTTCAACTCGTGAAAAATGGGAGCAAAAACAAAAGTCTTGCGTTTATATTTTTTCTTGAGTAGATATTGAGTGGTAGTTCGTGCCGACTCCAACTCGGGATCCGGGTCCAGTAGGGGCGGCTTCATTCAACTTTGCTGGGGTCACAAACCTTGACAGGATTTAATAGATGTGAGGAGCCCCATCGGAACGTTGACGTTCCTGGTCAACCGTGGACCGAACCGCAGCGTGCCTTTTGAACCTCTGGGATTCATAAGCCCCTCCCCCTTCTGGGTCGTCACAGATACGATGATAAACCGTGAACAAGACTTCGCAAGACTGGAATACGGCAAGCTTCGGGGCTGCCGTGCACGTTGACGTAGACCATCAAAGGCCTGAAAGTAGCCATTGAATCGGGATTGTGTCTTTGCGTTTTTGCCTGTAAATGTTCTCGCAAGTTTTCACATTTTCACGCTGAAGCTTATCCCAGGACTAATCGTTGCATGCCGGACTGATCACGTCAGCCGCAATGTTTTCGTTCTCTGTGACCATAAATAACGTCCAAATGTCACTTCATAAATTCCCGTACTCTTGGAATCCGCCATTTCTTAGGCTTTCTGATGGCGGCAGATTCCGTCTTAAATTGATCACTTCTGTCTCCATTATTTTTCTACAGGAAGAATTGTGCTGCAACATTTGAGTTGAGGTTTGACTGTTTACCAGCAAAATTCACTGGCAAAGCCAACAGCTTCTTTGCTGCTTTTTTTTTTTCTTCCCAAGTCTACTTTTAAGGCTGCAACATATTGTTTTTGTGAAGAGAGAGAAATGATTACAGATTGTGCGACTGAACTCAGTTGCGCAATCCCGTCGTATGATAAACTCACCACCAAATTGTACTTGCTACAAACCTCCTCCAAAATACTGCTTGCTGAAATAAAAGTGACAGAGAATCGAGCACTCGGCGCTTGCGAGAAGCAAACTGGATTTGACTGCGAGATCCGGACCCAAAGGTCACCGTAGGCCGACTTGTGGGCGTTTGAACGATGGTTTGTCTCGATGTGCTCGGCCGCTCGCTCGCAAACAGCTCCGATGTAGCCCGTCTTACGCCCACAGTTAGCTTAGATCGATTTTCAGCTTTCCTGCAACTCCAAAAGGAACATGGATGAACCTAACAAGACGCTAAATTCTAAAAAGCAAAACATTGTTCCACAACATAACTTTCTGAGGGTGCGTGCATTCGGCGTTAAAAATGGACGCAGGGCAAGCGAGCCTAGTTTGTGAATTTGCTAGACTCACTCACGGCCCCGACAAAAAGCACGTCTACGTGGTGGTGTAACGCAATATTTTTGTGATTCAGTGATTGGCGTGACTTGGATGTTATCATATTTCATTCATAAATATGACAAAAGCTTGAGATAATCCTTGTGAATCACGTTGGTCGGGTTTCCATCCAATTGATTCTAAATTTTTAAGCAAATTTTTAAGGAAATTTTTAAGGAAATTTTTAAGGAAATTTTTAAGGAAATTTTTAAGCAAATTTTTAAGCAAATTTTTAAGCAAATTTTTAAGCAAATTTTTAAGCAAATTTTTAAGCAAATTTTTAAGCAAATTTTTAAGCAAATTTTTAAGCAAATTTACTGAAAAGGACATGTGACTTCTACCCGTTTCCATCTGTTCTTCTTTGGCGAATATTGAGAGGGGACTCCGCCGCTGTAGGTGGCGCTATACACCTTTAAGAGATGTGATCCAACAGTCATTTAAAAGAAGAAGAAGACCAGGAAGCGACTGCGCCGCGCCGTGACGTCGTTTTGAGTTTGGTTGAATAATTCTTGATCAACCTGACACGACGTGGCAGTTTTAGGACTCAGACGCAGAGAAAGGGGTTCGAGGCCAAGGCAGATATTTATTAAACAAAAAAAAACTCCTCGTTTAGAGGGAAAAAACAAAGGCTATTAAAAGTTAACTAAAGGCGCTCCAAAAAGGGAGGATGTCTAAACTGCAAACAAAACAATATCATTCCTAAACAAAACCATACTGTGGCTCTACAAAAATACAAACCAAAGTTATGACTCGATACAGGACAACAAGGCTGTGGACCAGGACTGGCTTGAGCGGTTCTGACGAAAACACTTCGGCACAAGACGGGGGAGACGCAGACCATTTAACACACGATGGGAAACAGGTGGCCACAATCAGGAATCAGGTGTGACACTGACACCGCACGAGGAAGGGCAAGTGACCTGAAACGAAAGGAGTCAGAATTTTCAAAATAAAACAGGAAATGACAAGACAACCTCACCGCGGTGTGACAAAACCGTAGCGTTTCTTTGCTGTTTTCCATCTAAAATAGTACGAATATTCACTTCTTTAATTAATTCCAAAAAGATGACCTTACATACCTTACTTTATCCTCCGCCATTGCTTTGTGGTTACAAACGCACTTGTGACGTCATATACGGTCAAAACGTGCGACGTGTATCCGGTCTTGCCAGCGTTTATTCGCAAAACTTGTTTCCACAGCCAAAATCGCATTTTCCCTTTCTCGGTCCAAATTGTAGGCCCTTTTTGGAATTTCTAGCATTTCCATTCAGTTTTATTTTCGCATTTTGTTAAAATTCCGATCAAAATGGGCGGACGGAAACCCCACTAATGTCAAGCGCGTGCGCCGCTTCGATTGGCCGAGAGTCAGTCGCGTTCCATCTTACAAGAGCGCGAAACCACACAAATGCGCTCCTCGGTCTGCGCTCGTCCGGCAAAACACCAAAAGTAAGAAAACTCCCCCCAATCGGACCGCTCAGAGCGCGAGAGAATACGAGAGAGCGATACAAGCAGTCGGCGGGCGATCGGAGAGGTCGAACGTAAACACGGGTGCGGAAATGAAAAGTCAAAGCGGATGAGGTTTTGCAATATTTTTTCCACGCGTCCAGAGAAGCGCCGCATTCGATAGCTTCTATCTTCTGCCGTCTTTTTTTTTTGGTCAAATCCTCTCTGGACCGGCGTCGGATCTTTTTGGTCTCCATCCTCTGCAATCTCTTCCGCGCTGCCTCTCGCGTGTATTAAAGCTGAGGCCGATCTGTCGTCTTGCCATCCATCCTCTTCATTCCCTATCTTCAGCCTCTCCTCTATCACCCCCTCCATCTACCCCCCCCCTCCATCTACCCCCCCCCCCCCCCCGCCTCCTTGGCATTCTGCAGGCGTTCTCATTTCTTTCTCTCGGCGTCTCCGCCTCTGAGGCGCCTGTTGCCGGTTGCCCAACACGGGGAGTCTCTCTCCGAGGCGCTACCGTCGACTTCAGTGGCCGGTTATTAATTACTCGGCGATACCTCATCCGTTCTCCGCCTGCCAACAGAAGTAATTACTTCTCTCGCCATTTTCCTCCCCTCGTCTGCATCAGAAATGACGCGATAACCAGGAAGCCAAATTACTCCCGCTGATGAGACAATCATTGAGCACTCGGGAGGACGGCGGAGATTTTTCAGCCCCGGCGCTGTGATTTGCCCGTCAGGGTAATGACGCCGCCATTTGGTTTTGGATGCTTCCCGCACACATTTGTGGGGCTTTTCCACTTTTCAGCGTCTTGTGAAACATTAGGAGATGAAGAAGGAAGGATTTGTGACGGAATGAAATGGCCGTCATTTGTCAGCTTCTTCCTAAAAGAGGAAATCGGCAACATTAGGAAGACACGACTAAGTGGGCAATTTACTATACTTGATTGTTGCCTGAGACAACAACTCTAGGTTTGTTTGGAATTTTAATTAAAAAAAACAACACCTATTTTGTTTCCATTTATAGCACACGCCAAAACATGTACTCTAAATAAATAAATAGAAAAATGGCGTGTCCCTGTACAACTTATTTTCATGGAATAGAGTAAATAATTCAATTGAATAGAAGAATTTAGGGGTACCCGCCATTTAACTGGCGTTTCGGCAACACAAGTTTGTCATCTTGTTCTTTAGTTACCGTTTAACTCAACTGTGGCTGCTTTTCATGCTTTACTCGCTTATATCCGGTGTTGGGCAGTAACTAGTTACTAGTAATGCGTTACTGTAATTTTTTTAATTTTTTTTTTTACAATAATTCATACTCTAAAGCATACTCAATTACAGTTACAATATAGTGCGTTAGTCAGTTACTTGATCAAATATTTCATTTAATAATTGAATTGTGCCAAACTCGTGAGGATAAACGCTTCGGAATCAAATAATGAACGGATGGCTGCTGTGTATTTTACTACTTCCTGTTTACATTACATTCATTTACTTTAGTTGAGCAGAAAGGAACGAAAGAGTTACTTTTAATAGTAATGCAAAACTTCTTTGTTTAAGTAATCATCATTTTCAAAAGAAGTAACTTGTAACTGTAACTAGTAACTAGCACAAGCCTGCTTAAATCCCAAGCCATCGGTTTTCGGGCCCGATCTGGTCCGCGGGTCTCAGATTTCAGAGTACGTTCGCCAGCGTGCCTGGCAAAAAAAAGTAAAACTTTATCTTCAGACTTTGTCGCCAAGATTCCTCAATTTGAAGGGCGCAAAAGCTGTTGTTCAATTTGAACGGGGCAGTAAGTAGCGTTCCGATCAGCGATGTGAACGACGACACAAAACGTGTCGCCATGAAATCATGGATCAGCATCTGTATCCAGATGTGCAACAACATTTTTATGGTTCTCCGTTGGTCCATGCGTCGCCTCAATCAAAAAAAAAAAAAAAGTGGTTATAATTTATGAATGCTCCTACTAAAAAAATAAATGAAAACACCCCCCCCCCCCTCGGGGAAGGTAAATAAACGTTTTGATGTCGACCTATGAAAAAGGCACCTTCCCTCCGTGCACGATCGCCCCACCTAATCCTTCGGCGACGCTTCCTGCGTCTTCAATTTGCCGTCCGTCCTCGCCGTCTCCTCTTCGCCGCTCCGCCTTGGCAATGATTTGGATCCTAATGGTCTTTTTACAGCTGCTGGCTAATGTTGCCACGGGGGGACGTAACGGGGCCATAACGAGACAATAGCGTCCCCTATGCGGCGTCTACCGGGGGCAAATTTGTCTGCTTCAATGGTGACAGGAGCAATCTGTAGCGCTGTTCCAGCGAGGAGCCCGGCGCGGAGAGACGGGGGGCTTTCGAGAAAAGAAAAAAAAAAAAAAACTCAGTGTATTCACGATTATATCGTAGGAGCCCATTGAAAGTCTAATGGACTGCTCACATCAAATAGTGTTTGTAGGAGCATGCTCAGATGACTTCATGCACGCACACACACACACACACACATTGGACAGAGAGTAATGGTCCAACCCTTACTGGTAATGGCTTCTGTGTGTGTGTGTCTTTGTCTTTGCTACATTAAGGGGCCCATTGTCCCGTTTTCTTTAACTACCATTGTGGGGACCGACGTGGGCCCCCACGAGTTCAGACCTCTTTGAGGGTCATGACTTGGTTTGAGAGTTTAGGTTTAAATTGGATCTCAGTTGGGATTTGGGTTCGGCGATCGGTTGTGATGGTTAAGGGGGAGGGGCTAGGAGATGCATTACGTCAATGAGATGTCCCCACTAAGGCACAAAGACAAACTTGTGAGCGTGTGTGAGTGTGTGGTCTTGTTTTTGTCACATCGTGGGGCCACCATTTCGGGATTTCACAGAGTTGTGGGGCCCCACAAGTTTGGTTTTAGAGTTTAGGTTGGAATTGGGTTATGGTTGAGGTTAGGGTAAGGAATAGGGGTAGGCAATCATTTTGGATGGTTGGGGTTAGGGGGAGGGGCTAGGAAATGCATTACGTCAATGAGATGTCCCCACTAAGACACAAAAACAAACGTGTGAGCGTGTGTGAGTGTGTGGTCTTGTTTTTGTCGCATCGTGGGGCCACCATTTCGGGATTTCGCAGACTTGTGGGGCCCCACAAGTTTTGACCTCTTTTTGAGAGTCAAGACTTGGTTTTAGAGTTTAGGTTGGAATTGGGTTATGGTTGAGGGTAGGGTAAGGAATAGGGGTGGGCAATCATTTTGGATGGTTGGGGTTAGGGGGAGGGGCTAGGAAATGCATTATGTCTATGAGATGGCCCCACAAAGATAGTAAAACAAACACGTTTGTGTGTGTGTGTGTGTAGGGGAAGCAGGTCTCCGCAGGAAGGCCAGGGAAGGCCATAAAGAGACCTGCAATATTGTGTTGTGCACGTAATGCCAAGAGCAGCATGAGGATGCATGTCAGTATTCATAGGAGAGCTTTTTATCTTTTTTTTACCATATTAAAATTAATTCTTGTCTGGAATCTGTCTAAACAAGTCGCACACAAGCCGCTTGCCGCAGTCATTTTCACTCGACTTGACTATTTGTGACGGGGCTTTACAGGTCTGAACAAGAAATCCATTTGGCAGCTGCTGGAGTTCTTTCTGCTCGTAGAAAAGCTGGACCACGTCTCACTGGTCCAAACGTCTCTACACTGGCTTCCCGAGGATAAAAGAATCGTTTTTCAAATCTTCCTGTTATCGAACAAAGCTCTGGATGGTTTTAGACCTAAATAATATCGTACCTTGACTTATGATGGAAATTGTTCCGTGACCAAAACTCGTAATTCATTTTGCATATTTACAATCGGTTTTCCCAAATGAAATGACCCGAATGGCCATTGATATGTTACAGCCTGCTGAACATGTTTATTTAAATACAGTACTGTAATATGCAAACAATTACAAAACATTCCAAAAGAGAATGTAAAGAAAAAGTATACTGTATGCTGGGACAACAACAACAACCGTAGTTGGGTTTCCATTCACCCATTTTTATTCCAATTTTCAAGAAATGCGGAAATAAAACTGAATGGAAATGCGAGACATTCGAAAAAGGGCCCAACATTTGCAAAAACGTTTTTACGCTTGGTGGGGGTAGAAAATGTGAATTTTGGCTATGGAAACAGGTTTAGCGAATAAAAGACCGGATATGACGTCACACGTACGTTTGCAGTCACAAAGCAATGGCGGAAGATAAAGTAAGGAATGTTTGGGGGGATGACGAAACGAACGTCTGTTTGGAATTAATTAAAGAAGCAAATATGAACGCAATTGTCGAGAACAGCAAAGAAACGTTACGGTTGATCAACAATTACAAACGCAAACTCATACGACGTTGCTTCCCGGTCTTCTTCTTCTTCTTTTAAATTACTGTTGGATCACATCTCTTAATGGTGTATAGCGCCACCTACAGCGGCGGAGTCCCTTCCCAATATTCGCAAAACAACAACAGATGGAAACGGGCAAACGTCGCATGTCCGTTTTCAGTCAATCGTAACAATTGGATGGAAACCTGACGTATTTACGCTTTTCCTTTTTGTTGAGTTTGCTTTGTCTTTTGTATATTCCTCATTATTTAGCTACTGAAGCACGATTTCCAGTTCGCATCAGTCAAGAATTCACTCCTTCTTGGCTCGCTACTCTTAAGTTTCAATGGAGTCTCCGTTAGCGCCGAAGCTGCTAACCCCAACAGCCTCTCCTGTGAAGAAAGCCATCCAGGTTCGACTGATAGCAAACAACCAAACTCATGGTCGACGTTAAATGACTCGACTCATCGAATGCATTCGGGTCGTGAACTACCATGTTTTGTTGTTTTAGTGTTTTGCTTCATCTTGTTTTATTACGCATTATGTAGGCTTTTATCTTGGATTTCCCTTTTTCATGACACTTTTTCTTTTTTTTCCCGTCAATATTTGTAAAGCGCTCGAGATGAGCCGTACAAATAATTGCCTTGCCCGGTCTTGCGGAGCGCAGGCCGCAATTCATGACAAATATTGGCGGGTCCAAATGAAGTAATCAGGCGCGACATATGAGGGCGACGCCCCGAACGCAGCTGCTTTCGTAAAAGATGCTGGGCATAGCGTGGCTAATTAGCAGCAGGTGTGCAAGGTGACGGTCATTAGGTTAACGATGTCAAGGATCTCCGGTTTGTAAATGAAACTTACACGGTGTCATCAATTCATGCACATTAGCGGAATCAAAAAAAACTTCTGCTGTGAAATCATGCAGTTGTTCATCATGTCATCGTCTTTTTGCTCACGCTAACTGCATTTTTAGGATTGTAATACTGTGCTATACTTTTCCCAGCAGTTATTTTGGCTTAGTAAAATAAGAAATGTGTTAGCAATGATCTTATGTTATTCATTTTATTTTACATCTCCACCTATAGTTGTTTTTTTTTTTTTTACTATTTTAAACCGATTTAAAAAAAAAAGAGATACCCCACACATGAACGCAAAACAATCGGTACGTGTGTTCTTCCTGCTTTTCTAGTCTGTGGCATACTCGAGATGAGCAACACACAACAACACACAACAACACACCACACACAACTGTGGTGACTTTATTCTGTTTATAGTAACGAGACTCTTCACCAATCTGATCAACTATTTGCACCGACTGATATTTTGCAAATTGAATTGATTTTTTATTGGTCGAAATGGCAGAATTGTCAGACAACTTGATGTTTGCATTCAGAATTTTGCATTAGGCTACAAATCACGTGAAGCGAACCAAAGCTTACGTAAAGTCGTGTCAATTGTCTTTGCGATCAAATCAAGTCGAGTCCCAAAACCGCCATTAATATGACCACTAAACAATGTTTAAATCCGCAATCTTCATTGAAACAGTTTTTAAAATGTTACTACTAAAGTATTCACAGTATTTGTAATTTAATATATGTTGAAATCAGCTACATTGCTACTAAAAGTCAAGTTTTTTTTCTCGTTTGGTAACAAATGTTTCATATTCAAATCACACTCTTTATTTCCCTTTTTATATCTTGCGGCATGGCAAAGATTGTTAAACAGGCAAAAATGCTTGAGAATACCTTTGCTAATAGTCTGTAAATATATTTTTTCATTGGTGATTAGGCCAACAAATCCTGACTGTGTTAAGTCTGATAGTAGCATAGCATGCAAAATGCTAACAGTTTGACTGCCATACTTGTGTGTATATTTGTTAGCAAGTTGCCTTCTGGTTCATGGCCAATCTTTATCAATCTTTATCTTTTGAATCGTTTTCATGCTACTGCTAATTGTATCTGCCTTCATATATTTCTCACTTAGTCAAAGGGATCAACAAAACCAGTGAAGGGTGGCCAAAGACTTTTGTACAGCACTTTAGCTCATCAGCATTTTTTGTTGTTGTGTTTTCTGATGATATAAGTTTTATAATTTTTTGACCAGGTTTGGGGAGTGACGGAATACATGTACTGTCTGTCTGTAAGGTGTGGTTGCTTTTCAGTGACAGTTCAAAAATAGCATATGGCCATCCATCCATCCATCCATCCATCCATCCATCCATCCATCCATCCATCCATCCATCCATCAATCCCTCCATCCATCCATCCATCCATCCATCAATCCATCAATCCATCCATCCATTCATCCCTCCATCCAGCCA
The DNA here is from genome assembly GCF_054856555.1 of Leptonotus elevatus. Lineage (NCBI taxonomy): Eukaryota > Metazoa > Chordata > Actinopteri > Syngnathiformes > Syngnathidae > Leptonotus > Leptonotus elevatus. The sequence goes on along the minus strand of NC_141240.1, from coordinate 43,018,503 downwards.
TCCATCATCCATCATCCATCCATCCATCCATCCATCCATCCATCAATCCATCCATCCATCAATCCATCAATCCATCCACCCCTCCATCCATCCATCCATCCATCCATCCATCCATCCATCCATCAATCCATCAATCCATCCACCCCTCCATCCATCCATCCATCCATCCACCCCTCCATCCATCCATCCATCCATCCATCCATCCATCAATCCATCAATCCATCCATCCATTCATCCCTCCATCCAGCCATCCATCATCCATCATCCATCCATCCATCCATCCATCCATCCATCAATCCATCCATCCATCAATCCATCAATCCATCCACCCCTCCATCCATCCATCCATCCATCCATCCATCCATCCATCCATCCATCAATCCATCAATCCATCCACCCCTCCATCCATCCATCCATCCATCCATCCATCCACCCCTCCATCCATCCATCCATCCATCCACCCCTCCATCCATCCATCCATCCACCGATCGATCAATCAATCAATCAAATAGCAGGGGCGCACTGCATAGAAATATCAATTGAGGTGATTTTTATTTATATTTTGACTTCATGAGCCTAATTGGTATTGGAGTAATCCAAGGTAGTCGTTACATTACGACATTAATATCACGGTACTTGGATTACGTTACTAACGGCATTTTCTAGCAGGTAACTTGTCACTGTCACGGAAAAGGCCTACATTTGAAAAGTAATCCTCTCAACCCTGTAAATAACATTGCTTCGAGGGAAACCCCCCCCCCAATGATGGCCCAGGAATTGTGTGATTATTTGTATTTTTCTGTTGCTTGTCTGGTACTTAAATGTTGGGAAAGTGGCGGACGTGCCCTGAAAGGCTTTACGTGAGCTCATGTTGTTTGAACAACAATTTAAAACGCATTTACTCCGCCGCCGCCTCAGGAGGAGGAGGAGGAATATGCGCCTGCGTTTTGACACGTTGGCTCTCCGTTGCCGCCGCGCCCCCCCTCGCACCCGGCACAGCAGCCGTAATGTTCCCGAGTCATCCTTGATTAACCCCGGCTGAACGACTCCAATTAGAGCCAATTAGCCCCGGCGGAGCGAGCCGCTCTTCATGCAGACGAACGCAATGAAGAGGGTCGGGCACGAATGGAGGAACATCGTGAGCTCGAAGTGGCCAGAAGGACCTTCTGGAAGGCGAGCCGAGGTGCGATGGGCACGGTGTGGAATAATGACGGCTTGTTTGGCGCCCGAGAGGAAGAAAGTCCACGCTGGGTATGAGAAATGCTAAAAGGCGCAAACTGCGAATATAATCTGTGTTCGTTCCTGCTCCTCCTCCTCTCCATGTTGACGTATTCCGCCCGGCTGCCAAAGCTGGTCGGCCCACCTCGTCGATAACAGCGCCAGCCTCCCCCGGCCCTCCCCCGCTATCAAGCGGCAGCAGGGGTGCCGAGGCCGCGCTGAAGAGCCCACTCAGCCTGTCCGGTGATTGCCTCGGTCTGCCATCAGCCAGACGATTCCTATTATTGCAGATGGATGATTGGCCTGGCGAGATGCCGGCCTGGCAGAGCGAGCTCATTTTGGAGCAGTTTGAAGTGTGAGCCTCGCTGTACTCGAAGAAGAGGGAGGGAGGGGGGGGGAGGGAGGTTGGGAGGGAGGGGACCAATTGAAAAGGGGGATTTGGCGCGGAGGCAACGTCGATGGCCGGTAATGACAAATCACGCAGGACGCGCTTGTTAATGTTGCCGACTCCGCGTCCAACCACAATTTGCCTGTTAATGGCGAGTGTTTTTGTGCAAAGCAAACACCGGCGCGTCTCTTACAACAAGGAGTTTGTTTATGTTTGTGTGACAGCGGATGTCACGCTCCCCCCTCGCCACTTGGGGAGACGTCAGAACATTTTGGGAGCGACCAGCCAGCTCGCTTTTTGGTGTACAAAAGATCCCGTATTTAGCGCTCGCCATGGCACAATCTGAGGTCATCATCATCTGACCAGCACGTGGCCTCGCCCGCTCTCATGTTGTTGCTCCGCATCAAATCCAATTAGCCCGACGCGGAGACATCTTGAATGTGGCTTTTGAAAGGCCTTCGTGGTCCAATTCAGCCTCGCCGGCTCGACCGGCCCGCGGATAGTTTGCGCTCCGTCAACAGTCTGCGGGCAAGCCGCAACATCTGCCGCAAATCTACGTGGCATTTTCATGGCGTATTGATTCAATGTTCTAAAAATGGTGCATCACAAATCACATTTAATTATGCATGATGTCTTGAAGTTTGGAAAGTACAGTAGAAACCCTGTTGGAGCGATTGGCTTCTGTTGCTGCTGACGTCACTGGGAATGATGTCAGTCTTCGGATCTCCAACTTGTTTTTTTACGCGCTTCTGAAAAAGGCCTTGGAAGTGGTCATCGGTGGTCTGCCGCCGAGTCTGCATGGACCCGGTCCGTTCCGTTCCGTTCCGTTCCGTTCCGTTCCGTCTTCAATTCCGCTTATCCGGGTTCGGGTCGCGGGGGCAGCAGCTTTAGCAGGGAAGCCCAGACTTCCCTCTCCCCAGCCACTTCAGCCAGCTCCTCCGACGGGATCCCAAGGCGTTCCCAGGCCAGCTGTGAGACGTAGTCTCTCCAGCGTGTCCTGGGTCGTCCCCGGGGCCTCCTGCCGGTAGGACATGCCCGGAACACCTCCCCAGGGAGGCGCCCGGGAGGCATCCGAACCAGATGCCCCAGCCACCTCAACTGGTTCCTCTCAGTCGACGCTGAGTCCCTCCCGAATGACCGAGCTTCTCACCCTATCTCGAAGGGAGAGCCCGGCTACCCTGCGGAGGAAAACTCATTTCGGCCGTTCGTATCCGGTCTGCATGGACCCGCTAACCAAAAGGACGGATATTTCAAATCCCAGAATAAGTAAACAAATGCTTGACCCCTGGCAGAGCTGAGTTGACCTCAATACACTTAACATCCATCAGCTCTCTCCATATAAAGGGAGGAGAGGTCGGCGCTTGGTAGTAACCGTCAAAGTAATCACGGTTGATTAAAAGCAAATTGCTTAATTGCAATAAAAGTCTTTATGCCCCCCAGCCTCAAGGTTATTGTGGTTACAGAAAGGTAATGAAATACAAAGTAGTCGAGCTAAAACTTCAATTGCAAAAACTGAATAGCAAAAGTTTTGCTGCATGTCTCTCCGTAGCTACCGAAGATAGAAGGTCAGTTGTTGAGAATTTGTGTTCACTTTATTACATAATACTTAGGGACTTCAAAGAAAATCTTATCTCTAATACTAAACGAATAAAAACTCAACAAAAATAATAAAAACGAAAAAACTTTTTTTAGCTCTTATTTTGAAATCGTTGCAATTCTGTTTCCAGTGTTTGCCTCTGTCTTTGTTTTTTTTGTTTTTTTTTTCAGGGCGAGGCGCGGTCAGGTGTGCTGGGCTGCTCGCACAGCTGCCGGTCTGACTTCCAGTCCTCGCCAGAATGTCTCGTCACTTTCACAATACTGGTTGCAAACGTTGACTCAAACGATCACAACTTCTTGTTCTGAGTGTTTGTCACTTGACTTGGTTGAACTTTGAATTTGCTCCAAGTTTTTGCTCATGATTTTAAGTTTGTTACTTTGCTGTTTTTGAGAAGCGTTTTGGTGGGTTCTGCCAGCGCCTTCTTTGGACTGATTTCCTTTTTTGTTCAATTTTCAGCCTCAACCCGTTGATGGCTCAGCCGTTGCCATGGCAACTCATCACTTTGCTTGCTTGTTTGTTTGTTACTTTGTGCAATAAAGTTTGATACTTTCACGTCAGTGTCCGCTTCTGGGTCCGAACAAAACTTGTTCCAAAAGTGAATTCAAACTATGCAAATATCAAAATGAAATAAAAACTAAGATGAAAATGCTTTGCGTCACTTCTTGCTACCCTTTTTTGTAGGACAGTCTAAAATGCTTAATGTGTTTGCAAAAAAGCTTAATTGGCTTATATTAGAAAACTATGACCCTTCACCACCAAAATTCACATGCAGTTCTCTACTTATGCCCTCTTCAACCTCTGAAAATCTAAAAGTAATATGGAGCAGAATTTGGCATTTTCTGGGCGTTAAGCCTTTTCCTCCTATAGACCATACGTCTTTAACTCGGGTCCTCGATAGTGATGTTCACGTGAAGATTTTTGAACACTTAAAGCTTTCCATCAAATTGGTTCCCAAAAAGGGGTTCTGCTCGTGAGGCTTCATGTGCACACAACCCCCCTGGTGGCTGAAATTAAAACTGTAATTTTAACAACTTCTCCTCTTTGGTGTCTTGCAACAGTGTTGGTTTAGGAACAATCACATATGTTTTAGTGACTTGTAATTGAGTAATATTTATTTTGAATATGATTAATTTGGGTATTGCGTTATTAGTTTTTTAACATGCAAGTTAATCAGTTCTATATTGGTAATGTCATGAAAATGAGTTCGGTAATCCTGTGGGAAATATGATAGCAAATAATGAGGCATTGATTGCATGAAAACTGAGGTAATGGAGACTTTGCTTATGGATACTGAAGTGATGGCGATTGTGCTTATGAGTGCTGGTCGTTGTTATGATCGATGAATGGTTAACAAATAAATCTGATTGTCGCATGCCAATTGCTTAGCGCACAACAAGCACTTCACCTTGCATTGCAAATGACGTGAATTTTTAAAGTAACACGTGTCATTCAGTGCTGCCAAACTGGGCATAACCATTTATTTATTTTTTCTAATAGCAAAAATACAAAATACAAAATGACAAAAATAAATAAAAAAAGCATGTTACGGGCAAATTTGCGACGCTCAAAACACCCACTGACACAACTTTTGCGGAGAAGCATTACGCTTTAAATGCTGTGCGAAACTGCAAAAGTCGAACCCCTTCCTGAACCCACGGAGCGTCAAACGTCATGGGTGACGTCTTTTGCCCGGAACGAATCACGCCTCGACACGCACTTCAGAAATTTCTTCCTGGAAGCCTCGGCACATTACGTGGCATCACAAGTCCTCGAGGGCCGCAGTCCTGCATGTTTTAGAGATTTCCCTCCAAAGCACCTGAATCAAATAAGATCCTTATCAGGTTTCAGGAATCAGCCGTGTTGGAGGACGAAAACATCTACAAACCTGCAGGACTCTGGCTCTCGTGGACCCGGAGTGAGGAAGCCTGCGATGGGCGTTCACTTCAGAAAAAGCTTAATGTTGGAAAGTAATGACCAATCGTGGCCACAATTGAATCAATCTCTAAAAAAAAATCTATCAAAACGATTGGCTGAATATTTTGGATTTCACGGACTTTCATGGATTTTCCTCATTAACCCGTGGGCGTTATTTTTTGGGGATTAAATTCTTGTAATTGTTGCCAAAATCTGGCATTTCCTTTGAAGTGTGATAACTTAGTCATTTATGAATATTTTTTTCACTTTCAACCGCTCAAAATGTTCACTGGCATCAGACCTATCTATACATATATAGTTAAAAAAAAATGTTTTTTTAAAGTGACATGTGACAAGAGCGAGTTGCTATGGAGATGAACGCAGTACTGTCTGTCATGTTTGGGTTCTGCTTTCCTTGTGTGTTCTCCCTTGGTCTCGTTAAGCGTGTGATCCCGCCCTTCCTCGTGTCAACCAATCAGTGCCCTCAGCCACTTGTGTCTCGCCCAGGTGTGTCTTGTTGCGTCGTTAGCGTCTGTGTATTTAGTCTGCTGTCTGCCCGTTTTTGCCTTGTTGTTCCCCCCATGTTTTGTTTTTCCTTGCAATTTTGGATCTCGCTTTTTGTCTTGTAGAAATAAAAATCCATTTTTGCACTTCACCTTCGCCTCCTGGCCCGGCTTCCCTGCGACCGGGTCCTCCATCAAACAAAGCCCTCTTGACACTGTAATGCCCATGAAATCCAAAATATTGGACGATCGTTTTGATATTTTCAGAGATTGATGTGCACATGAATTCTGGCGGCGATTGGTCGTACTTTTCCAACATTAAGCCACGTTAAGCTTTTTCTCTATAGTGAACGTCTACGGGAGGAAAAGACTTAATGCCCACAAAATCCAAAATACTGTGGCCATTGTTTTGATATTTTTAGAGGTTGAAGTGGGCATTAGTAGAGATGTAATGTGAATTTTGACAACCACTGGTCATAGTTTGATGACAACCCTGGAGAACCCACGGGGTCAAATTTGGCCCCTATAAATTCTGCTACTCAAATAACAAAGACCTTTTTTTTTTCTTTTTTTTTACAAATTTAACTTCAAAAGTCCAGAGTGCCACTTCTGACCCCTGCATGGGGTCATCGAGTGGATGAATATTGCACTTACATGAGCCAGCGGTGGTGACAAGATGGCTGTCAACATGGCAATTTTGTTGAGCTGGAAATCAATCCAAACAAAACCATCTTCTCAGCAAACCATCAGATGGTAAAATTGCATTTTTTTTGTTAATCTATTTCATATCATGTTGCAGAATGCCTTGGAGTATATTTTATATATTTATTTTTGATAAATTAGCAACTCTGAGCTAGTTAAAAAAAAAAAGGGTTAAAATTGAAAAAACATATATTTTGGTGTTCAGTGAACTTTTAGCAGTCATTTAATGTATAATTCATAATTTTCCAAAGAAGAAAAGGGTTCTTGGGTTCTCCAGGGTTAAGCCACGTTAAACTTCTTTACATTGTATGTGAGTAAAATCAAAGACAAGAATACCCTGACATATGCACTAATGGATAAAAAAAAAAAAGAACACGCACACACACAAAACAAAAAAACGACTGAATTCTGGACAATAAAATGCTGCAGGTCGCAAATAATTGACTTGCCCCAAACGCTGGCAACTCCCACAATCACACCACTGCAGTCTCCAGATCCTCAGGCCTGCTTTGGGCCAGCGTGGACGTGGACCGAGCGGGTCACGGCACATTAAACACCATCGACTTTCTTCTGGACCCAAACAACGTGCGCTGTGTTCCGGGTGCGAGACACAGCGGCACCTTTTGAACCATCATTACTGACATTTGCATGGATTGCCTGCGAGGAGGGCTCGCTCGCTCGCCTGATTGCATTCAGCGTGACTGCCGTGAATGCGCGGCGCGCTAAGCCCTTACAACGACCGCTGAAGCGGCGGGCGTGCTGTCAATATTGGCCCATTCGCCGCCAGTGAGCAAATCTCCCCTCGACACGGCCAGCCATGCGTGTAATAGCAAGGATTAAGATAGGAAGGTACACACACATGAATATACAAGACGGCGCGGCAGCGGGGGCAGCCATGGGAAATTAGCGAGGCCGCGGGTGCGCGCGCTCGCCGGGGAAGCAACGCCCGGACATCAGCTGCTCGCCGATGACGAGCGACGCCTTTCTATTTGAAGTCATTGTGAACTTATCAAGGCAATTTGGATTCTTGTATGATTGAATGCGACGCAAGGCGCAAGCAAATGCGTCAGCCTGATTGTGCGCAGGTGCTTGGATTAACATGACGTGAATGGATTTTACAAGCAAGGTCAGCTGCTTTGCACGGCTTCCTTGCGCAAGTCGTTCCTGACCTTGTCATCGTCGTTTCTTTTCCTTTCTTTCCTCCTCTCGCAATGCAATGCATCCCTGATGCCCTCATTAAAAATCACTGGATTTAAAAAAAGAAAAAGAAAAAAAGAAAAAGAAAAAAAGAAAAAGAAAAAAAGAAAAAGAAAAAGAAAAAAAGAAAAAGAAAAAAAGAAAAAGAAAAAAAGAAAAAGAAAAAAAGAAAAAGAAAAAAAGAAAAAGAAAAAAAGAAAAAAAGAAAAAAGAAAAAGAAAAAAAGAAAAAAAGAAAAAGAAAAAGAAAAAGAAAAAAAGAAAAAGAAAAAAAGAAAAAGAAAAAGAAAAAAAGAAAAAAAAAAGATTTGCGGCCGCGCAAGCATTCACATCATCAGACTGACGTACGCACGAAGCAACCCGATCCATTTCAGGTTATGCCGCAACAGTGAGGCGCATCCATTTTGCCATCAATCGGACGCCTGCGCCGGCCATTGTGCTTCGACGTGAAGTGACAACATTTACAGAGGAAAATGGGCTCAGTGGAAGATGATAAGATGTTAGCGAGAGAGCGATTGTGAAAGCTGAGAGGGTTTAAGCCCCTTTTTCGGTTCACTTCCTGCTCGCTTGCAAAAGCGCAAATGGCTATTTTCCCTCTCCCACTCTTCGCCTAATTGGCACTTAACAGCCGCCTCTAATGGCCGCCTTGATGGTCGTGCCGCCCTAGCGTAGGAAACAGCAACGCTCCGACTCAAAGCAGCTGAGGGTGCACCTTGGCTTTGCAAGCCTCTTGCTCCCATCGCTTCCTCCCCCACTTTTTGCGCTCCCGGCTCGGGAAGGAGTTTGCACCCCAGACAAGCCCCGAGCGCTCATTATCACTTCCCGGAGTCGGCCTGTCGCTCTGGAATTCACGATGCATTCACTGCGCCCGCATCTTTACCTTCTCCCACAAGCATGAAGAAGATGTCAGGAGTTAGTCTGTATCTATCCAGGCTGCCAGCCAGAAGCCATTCTGACAAATGGCTCCTCCACTTTATCTTCATTTCACGAGCCGGGCTCGTTTGCAGCAAATGTGCTTCTCCGCGCCAACGGCAAAAGACGGGATTGCGGACGGATGATTTTCTCAAAACCTAAAGGTCATCGCCAAGGCAGTTTAGACAGGAAGCGCATTGTGCTCACATGTGAGCATGCCGTACAGTTCATCAAAATGAGGGGAAATGAAGCAACAATTCAAGGTCTTTGCGTTGCACCAAAAAAGTGTCGATGCATAATCAGGCATCAACAGGAAGTCAACCTAAAACGTTCTATACTCGTCCGAACACGCTATTCTGATTCATATTGTGTTTGTGGAATATGAATTAAGCAGCACAATCAACCAATTGATATCCATTTCAGGAGGGGGGCGGCCATTTTGCCACTTGCTGTCCACTGAAAATGACATCACAGAGTATGTTTATATGCAGGCAATAAGCCTTTTAAAATCCGAGTTTAAAAGGCCACGTAAACACGCGCAAAAACTCAAATATGTTTTGATGACAGTTGAGAGGAACCAGTTGAGGTGGCTGGGGCATCTGGTTCGGATGCCTCCTGGGCGCCTCCCTGGGGAGGTGTTCCGGGCATGTCCTACCGGCAGGAGGCCCCGGGGGCGACCCGGGACACGCTGGAGAGACTACGTCTCACGGCTGGCCTGGGAACGCCTTGGGATCCCATCGGAGGAGCTGGCTGAAGTGGCTGGGGAGAGGGAAGTCTGGGCTTCCCTGCTAAAGCTGCTGCCCCCGCGACCCGACCCCGGATAAGCGGAATTGAAGACGGAACGGAACTCAAATATGTTTTGATGACCTCTTTTATAACTGGAATCTTCTTCTTCGCTTATTTTTTCTATCCACAAGGAATCTTGGTCTTTATAGTACAGGAATGTGCAGCACCACGACTTGCTTAAACGAGTCTCACTTGAATGAATGCGTTGACTTGTCCGCGGCGTGATCACGTTATTTTCTGTCTCTGCGGTGAAAATGCCACATTGCGTATCCGTTGCTTTCTGGCGAGCAAGCGACTGCAAATACTCAAGTCGAAGTAAACAAACAGGACGACGCAGCAAAGAATCCCACTTTTGGTGCAAGGAGGAAAACCGACGACTTTGTTTAGCGTAGTTCCCAAGCTGAGCCGTGATTGGTCGATACTTGAGTCGGCAGCGGGTGCCAAAACGGGGCACCCTCTGAGATGGATACAAAATGCGCGGATTTATTCCTATTTCACAAACTTAATATTATTCATCATACACAGTCAATTCTGTAGAGTAAATTTGACTCTATTTATAGTGGTGCCAAACAGACTTAGTTTTAGAGTAATATTTACACTTGGTGGAGTAAAATGAAGAAAACGGTGTTCTTGGTCTCCTCTCGGATGTAATAAGCAAAAAAGTAGGAGGGGCACAGTTCGGGTGGTTGTGTGGCAATCTCCTGAGCTGAAGGCTGTGAGTTTGTTCCTCAACCATTCAGTGATTTTATTTTAACCCTGGAGAACCCAAGAACCCTTTTCTTCTTTGGAAAATTATGAATTATACATTAAATGACTGCTATAAGTTCACTGAACTCCAAAATATATGTTTTTTCAATTTTAACCCTTTTTTTTTTTAACTAGCTCAGAGTTGCTAATTTATCAAAATAAATATATAAAACATACTCCAAGGCATTCTGCAACATGATATGAAATAGATTAACAAAAAAAAACACAATTTTACCATCTGATGGTTTGCTGAGAAGATGGTTTTGTTTGGATTGATGTTGCCAGCCATCTTGTCACCACCACTGGCTCATGTAAGTGCAATATTCATCCACTCGATGACCCCATGCAGGGGTCAGAAGTGGCACTCTGGACTTTTGAAGTTAAATTTGTAAAAAAAAAAAAAAAAAGTCTTTGTTATTTGAGTAGCAGAATTTATAGGGGCCAAATTTGACCCCGTGGGTTCCCCAGGGTTAAAAATGTTTTATTTATTTATTTTTTTACAATTCTTTATATTACTCTCTTCCAAGTGTAAATATTCATCTAAAATTGAGTCTATTGGTCCCACTCTAAATGGAGTCAAATTCACTCTACAGAATTGACTGTATACATCGTTTAGACAAGTTGGGCTTGTTATAAATATTTTGGTGGTTGACTTCCTCTTCAAATGCACGTTGATAAGACAGCGGTCCGGTTTATGATCCCTTGACAAGCTTAGCAATGCCGGGACCTTTACATTTTGGACACATTGTGTTGAAAATGTGCAAAAGTTCAAGTAGCGCGTACGTGCCTCCTGCAAGCTTTGGCAGCGGCAGCTAGCCGCATTAGCATTCCCACATGGGGGACGGCTGTGAGTCGGAATAGAAATGGGCTGGTTCAGTGAGCAGGGGGGAGTCGAGGTCCCATTCGTCTTGTCCTGTTTAAATACACTGGTTAACTCCTGCCAACAGGGAAGCCATTCAGCAAAAGGCCAAGGGCATCTGTCATGTGTTTCAGCACATTGATATTGTCCCACCTTCTCCGCTTCTCTCTTTCCTCCATCCCTCCCGCCACCGTCGCTGTTTATCGCTCACTTTTCTCTCTGTCCTCCTCGTCCACCTCTCATCGTCTTCTGGTGAGACGGGTGAGTGTGCGCGAGGCCGACATGATTAGCGGCATCGTAGCCCCGTGATGGAAGGCGCCTGCTACATTATTAATATAGTAAAAGCAGAGGCTGCTAGTGTAAGAGCAATGTCAGCATCCACCATGTAATGCTGCATGAACTGTGGATAATAGTACGGAAGCGTTCAGCTTGAAAAAGAAACTCATGACAAATTTTGGGGCAGGAACTTTGTTTTTTTTTTGTGTGTGTATTTTTTTTATTTCTGTTTTCTGAGTCATTTTTCCTCCTGTTTTTCTGATAAATTTTTTCCCTATTTTTTAAAGTACTTTTTATGACAGAAAAAAAAACACACGAAAAAACACAAAGCTCCCCCCCCAAAAAATTTGCCAGAAAAACAGGAGTTGTTTGTTCCCCAAGTGGATGCAATACGCTTCCGTATAACAGGCCTCACTGATTTCTCTTCTTCTTCTTTTTTTTTAACCTTCTGTTTGCTATTTGCTAGTGTTGGCTGCTAGGGTAATCACTAAATGGGGAAGGACAATTGCAGATACCCCCCCCCCCCCCTCCCCGACTACTTATTATGTTTTGGAAACAAGAGCAAAATATGAAACTAATCTGAAGATTCAATTGTTGCAGATTGCCACATGACGTTGGTGACCTTTAACCTCGTTTTCGTCAAGCCACGTGTAAGTGTAGATGTGCATCTCTTCCGAATGTCTCGCTATGAAAAGACATGCTGTGCATTTTTTCTTTCTCATTGTTGTGTATTAAAGAAGCACGAGATGAGATGAGCCGGCACACATTTGCAAACTGTCCACTTTGATGCCATTTTCTCTCCTCGAGGTGAAATAACAAAGTGTGATGTAGGATTGTTGGTGAAGGTGGTTGCTAGATTAGGTTTGGGATGGTCATGGCAGTAAGACGGATGAAGAATAAAAGCAGATTTAAAGAGCAACAGGGAGGAATAAAAGCAGCATTTCGGGGGGGGGGGGGGGGGGGCAGCGGCGAGAGGAAGAGGAAAGAGAGACGGAGTGAGTTGTGTCAGATGGATAAATGTCAGACGGAGCTTTGTCGTCCATCTGAACCAAACGCTCCCTCCCAAAATGCCACGCACAAATCACACGCCCCCCCCCCCTCCCCTCCCGCACAGTAATGAGATTACAGACCTCAAGAATTCCGATGCGCTCATCCACGGGCAGAGCGAATCATCGCAATCAATTACAACTCAGATGCATCTTTGGCATTCCGAGCAGATCCAGTCCAGAACTTACAGCACGTGACTAACACGCCACAATAATATATTTATGGCTACGACTACGCGTCCATTTTTCAGCATCAGGGGGGGAAAAAAAAGGCCATCCACACCTATGCCGTTTTATAAAAATATCGTCTCCCGTATGAAAAGGCATTTGCAGGATGTCAGCATATCAAAGGCACAGATGACGCTATAACTCTGAGGTGAGGCACTTTTAGCCAGAAGCTGAAAGAAAACCATTTGTGGAAACGGCTCACAACACCGCACAACAGAATTGCACTTTAAAGTTCACAGTCACCAAATACAAAAAAGGCCAAAATTGGATTGCTTCCAATTTTGGCACATTATGGTATGATGTGGCGACAAAGCAATCAAAAAACCCCACTTGTCTAAACACGGCATTCTGATTAATATTGTGTTTATGGAATATGAGTTAGGCAGCAAAATGCACCCATTTTTATACATGTCAGGGGGCGGCCATTTTGCCACTTGCTGTCCACTTAAAATGACATCATGGCCAATCACGGCTCAGCTTGTGAATGTCACATGACCGTGCTCGGAAAACAGGCGAACCGCGATCGGCCGTTACCCGAGCTACTGTGATGTCATCTTCAGTCGGCAGCAAGTGGCAAAATGGCTGCCCCGAAAACAGATCAAAACTGGTGAATTTTGCTGCTTAATTCAAATCACGATAGCGTATTTAGACAAGTTGGGTGCATAGAACGTGTTGTACACAAATGTTTTGGATTGACATGAGAACACATTTTCTGTCAGTACGTGTTTTTAAATGACTTTCAACCCAATTTGAATGTAGACAAAAAGCTGAAAATGTATATATTTTAAAACGGTGCTTACTAACCTCATTCAACAACTCGCATACACTTTACTGTACTTAACCTGCAGTTCTAACATCCAATAGGTTGCTATAAAGCAGGTGTAATGCAAAGCCTGACATCCTGTATCTCACACTAATGAAATATTTACTCTGTGAAACAATAGCGGCCGGTCCTGCCTGGACATGTTTACCCGTTGGCTTCTGCTCGCAAACTAGCCTCTCAGACCTTCTTCCAAATCTAATATAGCCATCCATAAATAGCGCGCCTATCCAGCCCATATCGGCGGTGAGTGACAAGCCGCCGGAGCCAATCGGGCTGGCCCAATCTGCTTAGCCCCTCCCCCTCCTCCACGCTCGACCGCCGCTTTAATGGCCGCCCGACCGCCCATTTACCTTACATGGACAAACAGGGGAGTGGATTGACACGCAAAGACACGCCTCTTCGTTTAGCCTCGCCCCTCCCCCTCCCTCGGCTTTCCATCACTGTCTATTTTGGCAATACGGATACACATGGAGCCTCCATCACCTCCTCCACTCTCTTTTACGCACCGAGTCCGGTAATGCGCGCAGTGTTCGGTTCCCGATCGTCACCTTCTCACCAATCGATCCTCTTGTGGACTAATATGACAAACGTGCGCGTGTAGAGGCGTGACACGGCAAAAAAAAAAAAAGGAGGAGGCACATTTTCCCGTGGACCATTTCTATCTTTTTTTTTTTCCGAGCGCGAGTGTCAGCATGGACGTCCTGGCGAACCACAGCATATTTCAGGAACTCCAGCTCGTGCACGACACCGGCTATTTCTCCGCCATGCCTTCGCTGGAAGAGAACTGGCAGCAGGTAAGAGTCCAAATGACGCGGGGGCTGACGCGGGGGCTGACGCGGGGCACTTGTGCGCTCACCAAAGAGAGACGCTAACTTTTTCACACAACAAGTGCAGGATAAATCAGAAAAAGCTTCTTCTTCTTCTTCTTCTTATTATTATTATTATTTTTTGCCTCAATCACTTATACAGTAGATGTGACACTTTTGCCAGAGCTGGATGCGATGCGGACGCACGCAGGCGCGTAATAAAGCTGTCAAGTGCGATTTTGGGAAAGATGAAGATGCGCAGGCCATCACCGAGACAGAATTGGTCGTGAATTATACATCCGCATTACCGAGTTGTGAAGCCCCCACACGAAGAGATGCGCGCCCCCCCCCCCCCCTCCCCTCCCACATTTCCCTCAACAACCCCACCCGCCTCCTCCCCTCATCCATAATAGATTCCCTGACATGTCTGTCTTTGCATCTTTTAGATATAATGCCGAAATAAGTATTCCGGAAACATTCCAGAAACATCATCATCGTGCTCGTCTTCTTCTTCTTCTTCTTACTTCCTGAATTCAAGTTCAGTGGACGTGTGTGTGTGTGTGTGGGGGGGGGGGGGGGGGGGTGAACACGTGGTCACATGTGGTGATCGAGACGATTTGTGATCTTCTCACAATTGGAGCTTTATTCAAACATATCCTTGTTTTGGGTGAAATTGAAAACGCATGTTCAATACTACTAAAATCGTATTTATTTATTTATTTATTTATTTATTTATTTATGTATTGTATTTATTCCAGCATCTGCACCACCTGCATTGCTGCTTGTGGTGCTGATGCTGACCACGCTCCATTTGACAGACCAACCAACAGAGACGGAAAGAAGAAAGAAAAAAAAAAAATCGTGTATAACATAACATTGTTAAGCTTTCTTTGCTCCGTGCCTAAAAGGGGAAAGGAAAAAAAAACAGAGTGGCGAGGGTGCGTGACGATGGATCCATTTGTTGTGGCCGAGCCGCCTAATTGGCGTCCCGCTGTTCCCCGCCAGCCCATCTTTTTCCCAACAACAGCCTACCTCCGCTGTCAGTGCATTTTTTTTTAAATGGCACTCCCGCATCTCCGAATCAATAGCGAATGCAAATGGCAGAGGGTGCGAGTGCTCTTATCTGGAGAGGCTGCAAATGTCAGCTTGCTTTGACTGGGGATGATCGCAATCCTTCATTTTGGAAGATGCAAGATGATGATTTATTCTGTGGCAGATTATTTGCTGCATCTTTAGCCACTTTTTGCCCCTTGGAATGTTTTTGCCTCATTGTCGTCGTCCCGCGAGCAGTTTCTTGTATCTTATTGCTAATGGAAATAAACTTGATTTTTTCAGCCGCTGGCGTGATTCCAGCCGGCATTTAGAACATGATGTGTTTATGGGCTCTTGTGGTGAGACACGAGACCGATGTTATTGGACCTGAGCGGCGACCGTGTCCCATATCGGCGTCTGCGAGGCACGATTCGGACGCTAACGGGGGCGGCAGACGTGAGCAAAAAGTGTTTTCGTAGGTCTTGAGATTTTTTGTGTTTGGAGCGAGCCGAGCCGAAACGTCTCGCGACCGAATCCCCCCCGCGTGGTGGATGATTCAGAGTTGGAACAAAATGGCTGCTGCTAAACTGGACTTTGTCGCGGTTTCTCCTCAGAGACGCACGACTCAACACCAGCAAAAGGGGGCGTGTCTCGGCTGCAGTTTGAACATTTTCGGTTTTGTAAACTGCAATCCGCTTTGGCAGACCTTTGTCAGTATCTGTGGTGACTTTTCAGCGGCATTCGGACTCTGCCGGCGATGCAGCTTCTTTCTGTAGCCATGATGATCGGTAACAGGACACCGCCAATGACTGCGCGTCATTGACCCCGGGACGCACTTCAAGCGCTCCAACACGTACACTTATTTGATCCATTATGACTTGAGCTCACTGACGCGCACGTGCAATCACAACACCCGCGAAACAGCCCCCATTTTGCTGCCGTGCATTATACACAAAAAAAAGAAGAAGACTTTATTCGGTCCCAGTCCAAACAGAGTCAACTTTATACTAAAGTAAATTTTAGAGTAATATTTAAATTTGGAAGAGAATAAAATCAAGAACTGGTCACCCAAGGGTTGAGGAATGAACTCACGACCTTCAACTACGACGACTCCAGCGACTCCCTGAGCCACGCAGCTCCTGCTGTGTGTTAGCATATAGCTCATGTCAGCTGGAATCTCTTTCTATAACTCCGAAAACCAAAAAGGATGTTTTTGGTCTCCTCTTTGAGATAAGTATATAGCATATGAGGGGAAAAAGCTCAGGTGCTAGTGTGGCAAGCTGAATTCATTCCTCAACCCTTGAGTGACTTTCATTTTTTCCCACTTCTTTCTTTTACTCTCTTCCGAGCGTATATATTAGCCTACTCTAAAACCAAGTCTATTTGGTCCCACTCCAAATAGAGTCAAATTTACTCTACAGAATTCACTGTGCAGGAAAGAGCTTCTTCTTTTTTTTTTAAACACACTCAACAGTTTTGGAACAATCACAGAACCTTCAGCTTAGGAGCCAATCTAAGGACTGACTCATGCCACTACGGCTCTGTGTCAATATATTGCAGGTGTCAGGTGGAACCCTCGCACCTCCATCTTTGGTCTCCTTTTGGACAAACCAGCACTATGTTAACGAGCAATAAGTCTGGCATAGCTCAAGTGGTAGAGTAGCTGTCTTCTATGCTTTTTGAATTTTACTCTCTTCCAAGTGTAAAGTTGATTCTGTTTAGAGTGGGACCAAATCGAGTCTTTTTTTAGAGTAACATTGACACGACAAAATCGGTGTCTGTATGTGGACATCCCTCCCTCCCGCCATGTGGGTGGAAGCGGCAGCGGAATGGCGGCCGGCGAGCGGAGGCGCTCTCACACATGTGCTCTCTCGCACGCACACTTGAGCGGCCGGGGCGAGGCGGGGGGAGCCGGTGCAGGCACGGCGGTGGAAGAAGTTGCCGAGCGCGCACATTCGCCACCGCTGCGGGGTTTCGCATTTCAGTCGGGGCGGGCTCGAACCCCGAAGGACTGACGAGCCAGCGCAGACAGACAGAAAGAAGATGAAGATGCAACGAGAGTCTGCAAAGTGTGAAAAGGGTGACCCGTCCTCCAGTAGGAAAGGAAAGCGGCAAAAATAGAAAAAGTGGCGTCTGCCATCCAAAACAACGGAATCCATACGTGTGAGCGCACGTCCGGCACGTGTGTCTCGCGACGTTATGTCATCCTCGCAGCTGACGCGATATCAGCCACCGCGCTTTCTTGCCTTTCGGATCCTTTCCCACTTCCTTCCTATAGAAATAGCCCAGTATGGATTTTCTAGCTGTTCTCGTACTCTTCCCTTCAATTTGGTTTTATTTTGCGCCAAAGTCGATTCAATCCATCACAGAGGAATGTTTACGTGCTTTATAAGCAGGAAAAAGTGGTCCGGCTCATCTCATCGGTCTCGGAATCACGCTGGCTTATCGCTCGCGTCGTCGTCAAGACCGCACCCAGCGAAACCGAGACATTCTCGAAACGAGAGAGAATCGAGACCGAGACAAGGCCAAGAGACTGTACAGTAAAGAGATATCTTTCATTTTGCTGCGTTGTTTTTTAAATAGTATCATGAAGCCGATCTCAAATCTAAGCAAATCTGTTGTTTCACTTCTACAAATGATGCAATCATTTTTTATTAAAACTGAATTGTCCCGCCAAGCCATTATAAATGTCATTTTACAAAGAAAGACAAAGCCATGCGTTAATAACAACAATAATAATAAAATCCCCGTTTCTGTTGCATAAGAACCTCACAAGTAACGAATACCTGACGTCTTCATTGTTTCTTATTCTGATGTCTTACTTTGGACAAGCTAGCTTGGCTGTAATATTAAGTCGGCGTTAGCGCTGAACGTTAGCAACAAACGATCAAGGGAAGAAAATAGCTTATTTTCACTCATTGGGGTGTTTCTGATTTTATCTTTCCCAGTGTAGTTAATTTAACAGTGATTGATAAAAGTTGGATTGGATTTTGCGTTTCTCGCTGATCATCGTAGCACTGACCTGGTCTCGACTGGTCTTGATCAAAATTCCACAGTCTGCCCTCTTCAAGAGAAAGCATTCGATTCCGAAACCTTAAAAAGTGACCGATCTCGACAAATACTTTGTTTCCATCCAAATGTTTTGAATTTTTAAGCAAATTTTGTGAAAATGCGCAACATTTAGATGTTTCCCTCTGTTGTTCTTTTATGAATATTGAGAGGGGACTCCACCGCTGTAGGTGGCGCTATACACCATAGCGATGTGATCCACTAGTAATTTCAAAGAAGAAGAACAAGAAGCGACTGCGCCGTGCAATGACGTCAAATGCGTTTTTGTAATTGTTGATCAACTGTAGCGCTTTTTTGCTGTTTATTTGCTTCTTTAATTCATTTCAAAAACGTTTTTGTTTCGTCATCCCCCCAAAACTTACTTTTGTTTTTCCATAGCCAAAATTCACATTTTCCACTTTTCGATACGCTTCAAAATCTCCCCCCTCCAAGCGTAAAAACTTTCCGGGTCGTTTTTTTCGATTTTTTTGCGTTTCCATTCAGTTTTATTTTCACATTTCTTGAAAATTCGAATAAAAATGAGTGGATGGAAACCATACAATTGTGTTCAACATTGATTTCATGTTGAATTCTTTGCGCCAGTCAGTCAAATGAATGAGCTTCTTGTTTTTCCAAACATCCTTTAAAGTCGAGTCATCTTTATTTACTTTCAAACAAGTATTCGGATTCTCGTGACCTCGTGACCTCGTGACGGCTAATATGGCCGACGTCCGCCTCGAGCCAAACGGCAGTCAGGAGATCTCGGTCACGTCCAATCTATCGGACGCGGCCCGGCCCGTGAAAGGCGGCCTTTGTGTAATCCGGCCCACAAGGTTGTTCCTCAAAATAACGTCTGATTACGCGGGTAAAAAAATGGCCACCAGCAAATGAAAATGAGCCGACAAACGAGGCGTAACTGTTGCGACTCTATTTGGAGCTGCGGTTAACAAGACGAGCCGTTTGGTATTTGTTCATATTGCGCCTCGCCTCGCTCAGGTTTATCGCTCGCCGCTCGCCGTGCGCGCACGCAGCTTGTTGTAATGAGAAGTGGAAGCGACCCCCTGACCTCGTAACATCCATTCATGCTACGAGAGCGCTTTGGCGAACTCCGCCATTTCCGTCTCATCATTCAGGCCGCTGAGAGGCGAACGCCGGCGATGGGCGCCTGCGACTGCTTTACGGCCGCTGATGAAAAGCCGGCGAGCGTTGATGAAAGCGAGTGCGGCGGTGGATGTATTCATTTGCCTGACACGCTGCTGCCTGGCCTGTCGGGGGAGGGGGGGAGGGGGGAGGGGGGCGGGGCATGGAGTGCTGTGGACAAGCACATCTTTATGTATAGCTTTCCCAAACGCTCTGCCGCCCCGGGTTTGATTAACAACCAGCAGAAAAGTCAGTTGTCGTTTTTGTCGCCTCAAACTCGCACGCGGCTTGGAAATGACTTTGACATCATTTCAGCTCAATATGGAGACGCTCGTCACGGCAACCTTACACCGATCAGACGTGCTCGGCTTGTCACGGAGATAGAAAAAAAAAACGTCTCCGTCCACGCCGCTTGATGTTTCGTAGACATTTCTGCCCACATGAAAGCACGTTCGCAGGCTGTCACATGGCGACAAAAAGAACGCTTGTGGCGCGACGAGCCCGACTGTTTTAGCATTTTGAGTTCATCAAAAGCCAACACAAAAAAGCCACAACAACTCCCTGCAAACTGGAGCAATTTTGGGGAATATCACACTCGAATCGAAAGTTAACAAAAACAAGGAGATGATTTCAATGAACTTACATACGAATATAAACACACTGCGACATAATACAGGTTAAAAATCACCGACCGAGAGGGAGTGCAAAGTTTATATTTGAGCATTGATTCGACACATTCTAAACTAACGAACGCTCGAGCCTTGTTTAAAAAAAAAAAACCTTTTTTTTTTTTTCCTTTTTTTTTTTTCTTCCTTTCTTTTAAGAGCTCAGTACGTCTCCGTCCACGCCGCTTGATGTTTCGTAGACATTTCTGCCCACATGAAAGCACGTTCGCAGGCTGTCACATGGCGACAAAAAGAACGCTTGTGGCGCGACGAGCCCGACTGTTTTAGCGTTTTGAGTTCATCAAAAGCCAACACAAAAAAGCCACAACAGCTCCCTGCAAAACTGGAGCAATTTTGGGGAATATCACACTCGAATCGAAAGTTAACAAAAACAAGGAGATGATTTCAATGAACTTACATACGAATATAAACACACTGCGACATAATACAGGTTAAGAATCACCGGCCGAGAGGGAGTGCAAAGTTTATATTTGAGCATTGATTCGACACATTCTAAACTAACGAACGCTCGAGCCTTGTTTAAAAAAAAAACACTTATTTTTTTCCTTTTTTTTTTCTTTTTTTTTTTTTCTTCCTTTCTTTTAAGAGCTCAGTATTGTTCATTCGGAAATGTCATCATCATTGCTCTTTTATTTTTTTATTTTTTTTTATATATATATATTTTTTATATATATATATTTTTTTGTGTGTGTGTGTGTGGGTGAGTATGTGTATGTGTGTGTGTGCGTGCGTGCGTGCGTGCGTGCGTGCGTGCGTGCGTGCGTGCGTGCGTGTATTTGTTAGCTCACCAGAAAACCTATTAGAAAAAATCTCATACCGTTCACCTAAACCGAAAAAAACCCCATCTTAACGCTGTGAAAAGAACGGTTCAAAGCAATCGTGACAAAAAAAGACAATGAGGTCATAGAGAAAATCATATTGATTATTCTGTTATACATGTCATGATATCAGCATCTGGAGAATCGGTTGTGCACTTTTGTAGACGTCAGCGGCGCATCGGCCAGTAATGAACTTCGAAGGCATTCGGAATTGGGTACGATTAATGACAACGCAGGTTCAATATGGCGACGCAGTTGATGGCATTCCCTTTTAAAAGTGTTTGAAAAAGAAACGAACCTCTGGCCATGTGAACAGGATGTTGAGGCATTTTGTGGCCACACCTGGCACGGCGCTCCGTCCCATCTCGCTGCCGACCTGTTGCTAGGCAGCTTTGGCAAGCGGCGCCAACAGAAAAGGACTCTGCCTGTTTGCTTCTTTTCCATACGGGAGACTAATCCCGCTCCCGGGGGAGCGCGAGACGCCCACAAAACAGCCATCCAGCCACGAGGAGGAAAAAGATGCAGGGCCGAGAGAGACAAGGGCAATTTGACTGAGTAAACACCGCCGCTTGTTGTCATGCGAGCCGCTCATCAATCACGGCCTTTAGCCCGCCGCCCGCGCCCGCGCCGCGGACGGCGGCAAGGACGCGCCGTCGAGCCGCCACTTGTTTATAAAACGCGGGGACTCTTGGGGGATGCATATGCTTTTTAGATTTGCTTGAGATGAGATCGCACCCGGGGCCAAGGTTGCGACCAGGCAGCGCAACGCCAGCTTTTTTAATGTGATGTAAGACACTTTGCATGCTCGCGCCGCGTCGTGCGAACCCGAGGTACTTTTTTCAGCGGATTCACATTTTGCTCATATTTATCATCTGACGATCATTTTTAACACTCGCCTGAAGCGAAGGTGGCGATGCGGCGTGCACTGAAAAACACATTTGGAAAGATCTTACATAGAAAAATGTATTCGCTTCCACATGTTCAAAAAAAAAAAGAAGCTTGGATTCAACCTGAAATTGGGATTGTCGGACATGTTGGGGCGCGACGTGCGCTGTTATTTTATTCTTTTTTATTTTTTTTATTTTTTTATTTTTTATTTATTATAATTTTTTTTATTATTATTATTTTTTTTTTATTTTTTTTTTTTTTATTTTCTTAAGAGCTCAGTATTGTTCATTCGGAAATGTCATCATCATTGCTCTTATTTATTATTATTTTTTTTTTTAAATATATATATATATATATATACATATACATACATACATACATATATATATAATTTTTTTTTGTGTGTGTGGGTGAGTATGTGTATGTGCGTGCGTGCGTGCGTGCGTGCGTGCGTGTGTGTATTTGTTAGCTCACCAGAAAACCTATTAGAAAAAAAAAATCTCATACCGTTCACCTAAACCGAACACCAGGAGACCCGAGGGGACCGAAGAAAACCAAGGAAGGTGAAATCCAGCACCGACCAGACACCCCCCACCAGAACTCCTCCCCAGCCCAAGAAACATCCAGACCCCAACAAATCCAAAAAACATGTTATTTTATTCTGACGTTTAGCCTTGGTGCGAACAAAAGAAGGTCGTATAAGTGTCAAATTCGAATGACGGTTGGCCCGGCAAGTAAGTGGCCTCCAGTGATTTAATGAGACCTGTGGGAGGAGCCATTAATCAGCATGACGTTGAACATGTTTCCCGTATTGTTCTCGCATAATGTGAGCACGTGTCGAAAATGGAAGGTCCGCCGCGCGCCGAGCGACGCCAACGAACGCCACCGAGATGTCGCGCCCGACGAGATTTCAGGAATGGCCGACCGTCAGCTGCACTTTTTCTGACCTCGCAATGTTGCTGCTGCAAAGGTCGTTCCGTGGCTGCCGTATCACGAGTGTTCACAACAAAAAATGACTTTCATGGATAAGACCGTATATCAATACAATCAATGGTGCCTTGAAATACAAGTGACTCAATTTATGGTTGTGTTTTTTTTTTTTTAGATTCAAGTCATCATTTTTTTTCTTTCTTTGCTTTAGCGTAGTGAACTCAATTCAACTCAATAATAATAATTCATCAAAAAAAAAAAAAAAAGGATTCCATGTGTTTATTGAAGTTTACTATCAAACCAAACATTTTGTGTACCACATAACTTTGCTTTCCATAAGTCAGTTTAGCTAAATGCTAACAATCAATAGAAAACTCCATTGACATGCTAACACTTCATATCGGTCGTCACAAATAGGTCCCAAAATAGGTCCCATGTTGACACACTGAACTTTTGCCAAGCAAGTAATTCAAGCGCCAAACAGTCAGAATAGTTCATAAGGGAAAATTATTAAAAATTATCAAAATAATTTAGTAGTAAATTAATTTAATGATTTTATTTTTTTAATTTACAGATAAAGACAAGTTTCCCTGAATCAGTGTGCCAAAATCAATCAATCTATTAGTAAAGAAACAGAGATAAAAAAAAAAAAAAAAAAACTTGAATCAGAATAAACACATTTTCTTTATAATTTGGGGGCTGGAATCGATGAATTGAATTTCCGTTCATTTCAATTTGTGAACGTTTCAGGTTACAAACAAGCTCACGCAACCAAATTCCGTTTGGAACGGGAAGTTCCGCTGTACTCGACATAGTCACGCGTCAACGGACTCTTGCCCGGGTCCGAGATGGAGACGGGATTTCGTTCCCAATTGTCCCATTTCATCGGATGATGTACGACACGCCTGCCATTCCGTGACTCTCCAGTTTCTCACTCAGGTCTCGGTCGCACTTGTTGTTGGAACGTCTCAAGTTCTTTTTCGCTCCAAAGTCATCCAAGCGTGGCAACGCTTCCCGCACAAATACGCACACACGTGCCCGCACGCTACGTGTGCGTATTTGCTAACACGTTATAACAACAGACCAGAAGCTCCTCCCAGGCGTGCGCGCGGCGAGACGGCACATCCTCTTGCTCTTTAGTTTACCACTATTGCGTCCCAGATATGATTTCGTTGTAAAATGATGCCAATTAGTAAATCCAGTTGCCTGTGGCCGCGGTCCGACGCCGTCTCCGGCGCCGTCTCCGTCTCCGTCTCCGTTCCGCCGGGGAAAGTTATTTGGGTCGGCTGCTATTTTCAGACCGTGATGTTGCCAGGAATACTTCAGGGACCAGCCACTGTTTTATAAGAGAGCACATCAATAATTTTCACTGCTGTGTATGTGCGTGTGCGCGTGCATGCGTGCGTGCGTGTAAGCAAGGCACAGCCACAAGCAAGCGTCACGGTACGAGTTTATTGGGTTCATTGTGCGTGTGCGTGCGTGCACAGCAATAAGAGAAGCGTTTGCCTTTGAATATTCTGACTCGCAGGTGGTGTCGCGTGTCCGTGTTACGACGCACGGAAACATGCGCCGCAGTTGCGTGCAAAGGTCAAAGGTCAAGCTCCAGCTCATCCAGCCGGTCTTTTGTTGTGGCGCTCCGGGGGGGGGGGGGGGGGGGGGTGAAATTGGGATACGCGGCGTTCAGACTGCGGCAGCGGAGCGGAGGGGTGAGCGGGTTCAGCCCACTTCCGCCCCTCCGTGAGCAAACATCCACTCGCTCGCCACTCTTGGCGGCGAGCCCGGTGGCGAGGAAGATGCCTTTCAATATTTTAAGAAGCTCGGGCTTATCTTCCCCACTCGGGTTTGCCTTAAAAGCGTTGCTGTGGGAATCGCGACTCACCTGCTCGTGCAGCCGCGCGTAACGTCATCGTGTCGCGAAGACGTCTTTTTTTTTTTTTGCGTAACTGCGAATGATTGCTGTTGTACGGATTCGCCGACTTTGCTCCTCTACAACGTAGAGCGCCATTTTGAACTTTTACTGTCGACCGACAAAGCGGAAGGAGAGCTCGGAATGGTCGTAGACAAGCGGGATCTTTACAGAATGACGTTACCTTGCTGTCCCGGGTGCAAGCACGCCGACCAAGAGGATTTTTTCCCCCCTCGGTCTGAAATCAATCTTCTTATTTCTTATACATTTTTGTGTAAATTCAGTGTATGACCTGTCAATTGTCACCGGATGTTTATCAACGATAAGCAAACTGGTCCATCGCACCTTCATTCATTTACACGCGGCAATTTCTTCAAAAAATGCTGCTCAACATTGAACGTACTTTTTGCCCACCCTGATATCGAACGCATCACAGCATTGCCTCTTCTTACATTTGAGTACAAATCGTTATGAGCGGCGAATCGGCGCCATCAAATCGACTTTGTTCACATGAGTGGCAACTCTGAAGTTGTGTAGTGTTGTCACTATCGATGATTTGGACAACTTTAAAAATAAAAATAAAAATGGCTTTAAACAATTAATCGATTGCTAAAATAGTTGTCGATTCACTTGTCGATTAATCGAAGCATTTTGACAGCTCTGAAGTGCTCACAACTTCCCCGAGCTGAGCCACCTTGCGGCTTTTGGCGCATCCTGTTGTTTTTCGAGAGAGTTTTGGCACACCAACGACGACGGCAGGCTGAATTCCGCACAAATGTTCCCGCGGGGGAAGCACTCAAAATGCTTCCCTAATTCCGCACGTGTGAACGAACCTTATCGGCGGCGGCGGCACAGTTGCGGTCGGGACGCGATTGTGCTAGCGGGCGGCCTTTTCTGATGCCGGCTTTTTTCCGCTTCACCGTTCCCTTTATCTGTCGGCCCCGTTATTGTCGAGCCGCCTTTTCGCTCGCGCCGCGCTTTTGTTTGGCCGTCCGTGCCTTTCGCGGCCGAGGACTCGCTCTTTGCGCCCGCCATTGTGTGCGCTAATGAAGATTAGCCAGTCTGCCTCGCACAATGGGGGGTCCCCCACATCCGGACCCCCCCAAATCCCAGCGCAAGCTGTAAAAAGCGCCGTTGTCGCCGACCTCCCCTGCTAGCATGTTGGCGGAAAAAAATGGCGGAAATGTCTTGTGATTAGATTAGGACGCTTTTGACAGCTAAGAGCGGCTACTTGGCCGACGCAACGCTGATAAACAACAGCTCACCCAAATCCATTTAAAGAGACTCCTTGGCACTCTCGTCGCTGGGATTACACCCCCCGCTCCCCCCCCCAACCCCCCCCCCCCCCCGCCTTGGCCTCCATCCTCGTTGCCTCTCTCCTCTCCGCTGCATCTTCATCCTCCCTCTCCGTCGCTCCTCTTCTGTCTTGAGCTGTCGAACCTCTTACACACTCGCTTGTCAAATCGTCGTTCTTAGCGCGAGAACAAAAAGACGTTTTCCGCTCTTTGTCACGCACCTTTCAGAGAGATTGGCTTCGGTCTTTAAGTGCTGCGCACTTGCTGCACCTCGGGCCGAGCCCGCCCGAAACGCTGCGTGCTTCTCAAGGTTAGCGGAACCTCAAGCGCTCGGTCGGTTTACATGTCATGCGGGAGACGGATTCGGTTTCTTTGAAAATGCTCGGGAACGTTTGACGCAGCTTTTTTTTTCAAACCAGACGCCAGAACAAGTACTTCAACTTAATCCATTTTATTGTGTGTACGGCACAACAAGGAATCGACTAATTATCGGCCGGGCCGATTATCGGTGCCGATATTTGTCATTTTGACCGCTTTATGGATCTCAAGGCTAATCATGCGGGCGTCTCATTGCTTGCGAATGATCCGAATTTTGATCATGATCGGACACTTTTTCGCTGTCTGCGAAGATCTTTTGAAACCATTTACGATCCCTGATGAAAAGACAAAATGAGCGACATTCACATGCATTTGTCGCTCAGTGAGATACAGACAATTGTTCATTTTGTATTTATTTAGTTTGTCTCTGTGTGCCCTGCGATTGGCTGGCAAGCAGTTCAGCAAGCAGCTGGGATAGGCTCCAGCACCCCCCACAACCCTTGTGAGGAACGAGCGGTTCAGAAAATGGATGGATGTAAGGGCTGGACTGGCCATCTGGCACGTAGGGCAGATGCCCGGTGGACCGGTGTCTTTTGGGGCCGATGTGGTGCTATTCAATTCTTATTTTCCTCCATTTTACCTCCAGAGACTGGCCCGCAATTTAGAAGGAGCCGCCCATTAATCCTTTGACAGTATAGAGAGCAAACTGAACCAATAAACATCAGCGGTAGAGCTACGTGGGTGGTCAGGAATTAAGATGGGCCGGTGGGCCGAATTCAAAATGCCAGGGTCAGTCCAGCGCTGGACGGATTGGATGTATTTATTTAAATTTCCACTTGACTTTATCAAAGATTTTGCTAACACTCCCTAACTTTTTTATTTTAAAAAATGAACAATTTTGTTAAAATTAAGAAATGATGTAGAATTTTTGGAAAAAATCCAGTAGAAAACTTTAGGTAGCCTTTTACTTGTTTCGTTTTTTGGTGATGACCCGGGAAGCTCCCTTCTATTCTTTATATATTTAAAATACAATACAAAAAACCTTTACAAACATGCTTAAATTTCAACAAAGTTTTTTATTTAATTTTGTGGCTAATATTTTCTCGTTTACCGCAAATAAATATCGGCTTGTAATATCGGTTATTGGCTTCCTTGACGACTAACAATTGGCATCGGCCCTGAAAAACATACATGGGTCAACTTATACTTGGCACAAAACACGTGTCGTAGTTGCCGTAAATTTGATGTCATTTTAAGGAAAACGCTTTATCGGGATAGATATACAGTAAGTCTTTCTTTAACCCTGGGGAACCCACGGGGTCAAATTTGGCCCCTATAAATTCTGCTACTCAAATAACAAAGACCTTTTTTTTTTTTCTTTTTTTTTTTACAAATTTAACTTCAAAAGTCCAGAGTGCCACTTCTGACCCCTGCATGGGGTCATCGAGTGGATGAATATTGCACTTACATGAGCCAGCGGTGGTGACAAGATGGCGGCAACAGCTGGAACTCAATCCAAACAAAACCATCTTCTCAGCAAACCATCAGATGGTAAAATTGCGGGTTTTTTTGTTAATCTATTTCATATCATGTTGCAGAATGCCTTGGAGTATGTTTTATATATTTATTTTGATAAATTAGCAACTCTGAGCTAGTTAAAAAAAAAAGGGTTAAAATTGAAAAAACATATATTTTGGAGTTCAGTGAACTTATAGCAGTCATTTAATGTATAATTCATAATTTTCCAAAGAAGAAAAGGGTTCTTGGGTTCTCCAGGGTTAAAATGATCTCTCATTGTTTTGGGGCAAATGTTACGTATCAAAAGTACTTGCATGAGTCGCGAGCTGGCGTATCGTACCGATTAATGACGACTCGTGTTTTTTTTTTTTTCGCGCTCAACCGCCATCAGCAAATTGTGATTGAGCAAGCGTCGACGCGCGTTATCCGAAAGCAGCGCAAGACTTTGACGGAAGGACCCGACGCTCGCACGGATTATCACCGGCGGGCTAATGTCTCCTGATAAGGCCGCGTGTGTAATTAAGCCCTTTTCGCCACCTTATCTGTAGCGAGGTGAGGCGCCATTGCCGGCACAGATGGAGCCGTCGGTCCATCAGCAAAATCTCTCCCCTCGCTATCTTGGACTCCAAACTGCAGCGTAATGTCGGGAGATCTTTCACGCCTCGCTCGCCCTACCTTCCTTTTCTTCCTCGACAGCTTCCTCTCTCTCTCTCTCTCTCCCTGCAGCTCGCTTCTCTTTGTGTCTCTCCTCATTTTTTTTTTTTTTTTTTTTTTTTTGCTCCTGAGCCCCCAACAAGATCCCTCCTGGCCAAACTGCGCACCCCCTGCCAGGAAGTCTGTTGAGAATGGCGGCTAATGCGAAGGGGCGCTCAGGTTGGGGAAAATGAAGCGTGGCCTGCGGGGCTGCTTTGCCGCGATGGCGCCGCGTTGCTCCCTGAGGAGGCTGCAGCTTGCAGGGAGGGGGCGCACGGCCAGGAGCCTAAAGGGGAGCTTAGTGGGGGAAGGGGGGTGGGTGGGGTTCGAGGGGGAGTTCTTTTCGGGTTGTGTGTGCATGCAGGTGGGGGTGCGCCGTTTAAGTATTGCTCAGTCAAGCTATAGATTACAGTCTGTCTGCGACGACTGCCAACGCTGATGAGCTCCACGCCGGCATCACTCGCTATCGATTAGTCACTGCAATGCAAACACGCACACACACACGCGCGCACACGCGCGCACGATGGCGAGATGGTCAGCGCCCGGGGGCTGCAGGTCATTTAGCTGTCACCTCAAAGTGATGGCTCGGCCCAAGATCAATGGGAGGCCTGTAGCGCCTCGTCAGGATGAGACGCACGCAGCGGGACTCGGCATCAAAAAGAATACCAAAGTTCCGTTGACCCCGACTTCGTAAATAAATAAAAAGCAAGTGCTCAAATGTAACAGACGCTCTTTTTTTTCCACTCCATTTTTCCTCATTTCATTCCTCACAAAGTACATCGAGATAAAGATAGCAAGAAACAATAGCTCTGTTACACAAAGTAAAGGATTCCCGGGGTAATAAATCAATACAAAACATATCATTCCGTTTCCAATTTTTTAAGCGAATTTCCTGAAAATGCGCAAAAACGAGGGGACTCCGTCGCTGTAGGTGGCGCTATACACCATAGAGATGTGTGTCATTTAAAAGAAGAAGAAGAAGAACCAAACAGGAATCTTTTCTGAATTAATTAAAGAAGCAAATATTCGTGCAATTTTCAATAGAAAACAGCAAAGAAATGTTACGGTTGACCAAGAATTACAAACACAAACTTATACGATTGCTTCCTGGTCGTCCCCCCAAACATCCTTTTTTTATGGTCCGACATTGCTTTGTGACTACAAACGTACGCGTGACGTAATAACCGGTCAAAACGTGCGACGTGTGTCCGGTCTTATTTCGCAAAAGCCGTTTCCATCAGCAAAACTCGCATTTTCCTTTTTTCGATACGCTAAAAAAATCCACCTCCTCCAAGCGTTAAAACTTTAGTGCGAATTTTAGCCCCTTTTTCAAATTTGTAGCGTTTTATTTGAGCATTTCTTGAAAATCCAAATAAAATAGGCTGGATGGAAACCCCACTAATATTGATATTGCAAAAAAAGCCAATCAATTGAGAGATCCAACAAATCCATCATTTCTTCAGTTAAATTTTTTGAAATGTTATGAATTGGTAGATTACAGCATTCTGAAAATGATGCTAAAAGCACACAAAACGTTGCCATTGAATCTTCAAAAGAGATTTGAAAAAAAAGAGAAAGCAAGTATGAAGCAAGTTGAAAGGAACGCAGATCTTAAAAAAAAAACACGATTTAGGACCAGACTGATGGAGCGTTCGTTGTGTTTCAGTAAAAAAGATAAAAGAATCATCTTATGGCACAATCTTAATAAAAAAAATCAAACATTTAAATGAATGACTAAATCCATTTTATTAAAGAAATATGAATGAGATTAAGTTGAAACATTTTGCCATTTTTGTTGTGACGAATGTCAGAAATCAAATTGTAAACCGAGTACAGACGTGACTGAGACGAGCGTCACAATTGTATTTATTTATTTTTATTTGTTATTTTTATTACTTGACCTTGTAACTGAACTCTGGGGAGAAACGGGGCAGAGAAAATATACTTTTCTTCTTTCTTCTATTGTTTTCTATTGTCTTTTTTTTGCTTTTACAAATGAATGAAATAAATGATTGATTGCTGCTGTCTGTGGACGTCACTCGGCTTCGTCCGTCTGTCCGTCCGTCCGTCCGTCCGTCCTTCCTTTCCTCAGTCTCTCCTTTGGTCTCTTGAGGTCTCCCTGATTTGTTGGAATTTCGATGTTTCTGGGGTTGGTGAAGAACTCTGGTTGGTGGCCCGGTGGGTGGTGTCTGGTCGGTGCTGGATTTCACTTTCCTTTGTTTTCTTTGGTCCTTCCTCGGGTCTCCTGACGGCGGTGTTCGGTTTAGGTAAACGGTACGGTTTAATAGGTTTTTGGTGAACTAATGAATACACGCACACACATAGACATACTCACCCACATACAAAATTTAAAAAATTAATTAAAATTAAATAAAAAAAAAGAGCAATAAAGATAACATTACCGAATAAACAATACTAAGCTCTTAAAAAAAAAAAAAGATTGAAATAAAAATAAATGGAATTTTTAGGGGGGAAAACCTTCACAAGCTCGATGCCACGAGTCGACAGCAAAGCAAATTGACTTGCATCCAAAATGACTCCAGAGCGCAGTTTGTTTTTTAAATATTTTATCGATCTGTGACTTGCCATTAACAGGATGTCGCTTGTTATGCTAAATAATGCACAATCGATGTGTCTAAGAATTTACATCAGGAGGAGAAGAAGAAAAAAAAATCCATATTACTCAGCAATAGTGCAGCCTCTAAAAGGACAAAGCAGATGAATTGGTTCCTCCTCACATCCCATGTCTTTGCATTTATAACACTTTTTTTTTTTTTATATTATTCATAACACCTTGTCTCTATCACGGCATCTGTAAAAACTAAGCATGCTCAAATTAATGAGCCATATCCATCCCATTACATTTATCTGTTTAGTGGTGTTTTGGGTGCTCCTTTAGGGTATTATGCACGCTCCTCTGTTCATATTTATAACCCGGGCTTTTTATTAGCGGCGTAGCGGGGAGCTAACAGTTGGGGAGGCAGCCTGCGCTTTGATGGCCGTGGCAGGCTGGTGGAGGGAGGCACCGGGGGGGGGGGGGGGGGGGGGGCAACGGGGGAGAGGGCGTCAGCTGCCAGGCCCAGGGCCCCGCAAACCAGGGGAGGCTAAGGCTAAGGCTAAGGCTAAGGCTAAGGCTAAGGCTAAGGCTAAGGCTAAGGCTAAGGCTAAGGCTAAAGCTGAGGCTGAGGCTAAGGCTAAGGCTAAGGCTGAGGCTAAGGCTAAGGCTAAGGCTAAGGCTAAGGCTAAGGCTAAAGCTAAGGCTGAGGCTAAGGCTAAGGCTAAGGCTGAGGCTAAGGCTAAGGCTAAGGCTAAGGCTAAGGCTAAGGCTAAGGCTAAGGCTGAGGCTAAGGCTAAGGCTAAGGCTGAGGCTAAGGCTGAGGCTGAGGCAGGCTGTCGGCTTTTGTCACACCTGCTGTATTTAAAACTGGACTTGTGTTCCTACAATCTGCCACTGGCTCCTTTTTAATGACTTCTCAAGCATTTGGGGAATTTATTTGTTAAAAAAAGCATTGCTCAAAATGAGCTAAAGGGGCTCGTAAAGAAGATTAAATGCTATAAGCTATGCTAATCTATGTAAAGAAAGCCTTGCGCAAATAGGCGCCATTACTCGGCACTCCGCACTCGTTAAAATAGATGAATGAACACGAAGGCCGAGAAATGCCTTTTTAATTGTCCTTTTGTACAGAAAATACTTGCTCCATCATGTCGGGTTTTTTTTCCGTTTTTTTTTTCATAATCAAGGTGCAGCAACTCGCGCAAACTTGCAAGTCGGGGCTGCCAAGTGATGCGCGGCAGAGATCACTTAAGCTGGTCAACCTGCAGATGAAACACAAAGCAGCTTACAGTGTTGGTACAAACAGAGTAACAAAGCAAATTGGTTTCTGTCTGTGCGATACAGAATGGAAAGAAAAAACGGGACGTGGCTGAGTGCATCGCAGCCAAAATAACGTCGGTTCAAATAAATCACTGTTTCGCATTTGCGCCTCAAAGTAAATTGTGCATTTTCACAACTCGCGGGCATGAAGGTGAATCTGGTTTACTTTATTTTCCAAGGACTACAAACAGTTCGTATCGTATTTATTTCATGTATATGTGGTATTGTCAAGTCAACTGCTTGCCTGACGTTCGAGCACGCATTTGCGTTGTTTTCAAAATGCTGCCCGTATGAAAACATTCGTCCATTTTCTATACGTCGTGAGTAAATGCAGCTGATCACAATTGACTGCACGAGCCAATCAGAAGCAAAGAAGAA
>NC_141240.1:42874875-42985958 GCF_054856555.1 Leptonotus elevatus | reverse complement strand
CCGCGCGACCGTTGCTGAGGCCTATCCCAGCTGGCTTCAGGCATAGGCTGGACACCCTGGACTGGCTGGCCACCTATCCATCCTTAAGAGTAAGAGTAATATTATTTTGAAGTAACACTACTTAAGAGTAGTGTTACTTCAAAATAATATTACTCAAGTAAAAGTAAAAAGTAGTCATCAAAAAAAAGTACAAGTAAATAGTAAATAAATAATAAAATAATAAAATATAAATAAATAAATAATTAAATAAAAAGTAAATAAATATTCGCTGAATCAAATACTCAAGTACTGCAGCATCGTTGTCAGTCTCCTTGATGGTGCGCGTGCTGAGAACGTTCAAATTCAGCAGTGATCAGGAAAGAGACGTAAGTTTGCCTCCGCTGGCCGTTATGAAATATGAAATGAAAAATCATGTTGTCTTCAGAAGCTGCGGCGTTTGTTATGTTTCCAACCTGGGAAGCTGCTCATGTAAAGTTTGAACTTTGCCCGGGCAAGTTTATTTGAAAATTCCAAAAAAAAGAAGGTGAACAAGATGGTGGCGTCCAAACCTCGCTAATGATGTGAAGGTTTACATTTAGGAGGTGTTCAAGGTTCAGCGGGGTCCGAAACGCCATCAAAGCGTAATTGCAGCACAGATGTCAAAAGTTTGTCTCGTTAAGAAAGCTGTGATCAGCTAAAAAAAGTGTTTCATGTTTGCTCTGTCATTTCATCTTTGTTCATTTTGCTTCATCACGCGAGCAATTTGCAGCGGCATCTTGGCCACACGCGCGGCGACGCACCTGAAGGTGCCCTTGAGAGGGGGCGCGTTGTGGGAGCGAGACCGAGCTGAAGTGGGCCCGAGTCCCCCCCCCCCCCCCCCCCCCCCCCCCCCCCCCCCCCCCCCCCCCCCCCCCCCCACACGGAAAAACACGTTTAACAGCGCTATGCGTTCAAGAGCCGAGCACTCGGCGGTGCACGCCAGCCCGCAAAAGGAAAACAAAATGGAAGCTGGCGGCGTCCATTCCCACTCACTTGACAACAATTAGAGTGCAACGTTACAAATCTTTTACAAGCGCGTTCGCCTCATAAACACAGAGCCGAGGAGAGGCGGAGTTTCGGGCCAGGGGGCGCCACTTTTCAAGCAAAGCCAAATGAGCCGCGCCATCACGCCCCGCCTGCTCCGCTAAACCCCGCCTCCCCCCCACCACCGCCGCCGCCGCCGCCGCCGCCGCCCGTACTGGTGTGATTGAACCGTGGAATCATCTGGTACTCTGCGGCGGCCCGTGAGATTTCATTACAAAGGGAGCTAATGTGAGGAAAGCAATTATTCCACTCGCAAAATGCACTCCTGCAGCACGACGGTGACCTTTTCCATTTGCGATTGTTCATTTTCGACGCCGGTGAATATACATGAGTATCAACATGGAAGGAGAATATTCAATCTCACCTTTTTTTTCTCGTCCGTGTTGCCGGAATGAAACTAATTTAAGTTTATAGTGTTCGGGTTAAAACAAAAGCCGTAGACTGAACTCTGTTGAACGACAATACGATAAAAAGTAACTCAGAGGATCTGTTAACACTACGTTTTAGAAGCACTTTTTTTGGGGGGGTGAGGACAGAATAAAGTTCTCCATTTAAAAAAAAAGTATGTTTTATCCCGTCCTATTTTTTCTTTTTTCTTTTTTTTCTTTTAAGAGCTCAGTATGTTCA
Source organism: Leptonotus elevatus (assembly GCF_054856555.1). NCBI lineage: Eukaryota > Metazoa > Chordata > Actinopteri > Syngnathiformes > Syngnathidae > Leptonotus > Leptonotus elevatus. The sequence continues at coordinate 42,984,269 of NC_141240.1, read as the reverse complement.
TTCGGAAATGTCATCATCATTGCTCTTTTTTTTTTTTTTTTATATATATATATATATATATTTATCCCCTCCTATTGATACAAATGTTGTATGTCGCCAGCCGCCATGCACGCCATTCCCCCTCGGCCTCTGACTTATCCTCCCCCCTCCTGCCCCCCCCCCCCCCCCCGGTTGGTGACAAATAGGATTTGCCGCATGTCCATTGACTCGTGTGCCCAATTCCCGTCAACAAATAGGATTCGTCGCCTGACCCCCGCCTCGCCTTTTATGAATATTTTCCCCAGAGTGAATTTTGTTCAAGTCCGTCCCTGACCGCCATCAAAGTCAACCGTTGTGGTTAGCGTCACTAGATAGCACCAATATTTTCACAATTACTCACTTTGTGATTAAAAAAGAAAGATAGCCAACACATTCCTAAGGAAAAAATGCAGGATTTTATTTTATTTTTTTATTTTTATTTTTTTAATTTTTTTTTAAATCGACACATGCATGTAATACGACTATGTCAATATCTATTACTGAATAAACAACTTCTGACTTGTGAATAAATCCGTTAACTAATTGATTTGGCTTGTTATGACTATTTTACACCTTATTTGTTATGATTATTTCTAATTGAATCACACTTACTGTGGTCAGAGATAATTGTGGCATTTTCTGGGCGCTTCATACTATTTACCTTTTTTCCAGCATTTTGTTTTGACTTCATTTTGTAAGATCGTTCAACTGTCCAAATAGAACACAGTCCCGTCTTATATATTGAAAAAAAAATCTATGAAATATGTTATTTTCCAACAATTTCTGACAAGATGATAAAGTAGGATCCGTTTTAATATAAAATAATTAACTCTTAGTCAATTTAACAGTTGGTTAAAGTTAACAGAGTTTTGAACAACAAGGTAATAGTGCCGTTGAAGTTAACGATCAGTTAAATCTACTTGACCAGCGGTTAAAAATATAACCGAGTTTTGAACAACCGGGCACAGGTGAACATTGAAATCGAGCGATAGACATAAGAAAGATCCATCTTTCTCAGACGATTCCTTTACCAGATATAAAAGAAGATCAACCTTAGATGAAGTGGCTAAGAACTTAAAAAGCAGTTTCTTGCGGAATTCCCACTTGTATCTGGCGTTTTTCGTTTTTCATTGTTCAGCGGGGGGGGGGTGGGGGGGGGGGACCGTAAACGATGTCTCGATCCGACGACGAGTCCGACGGCTCTGATTTGTGATCGTCAATCACTGTGAAAGCGCAACGCTCTTGTTTGCATTTCATTTTCTACGACCGCAAACATTGTTTTTATTCGAGGCCGAAGAAAGCGGCGTCATTAAAGTGCCACTTTGAAACGAGTAAAGCTGTGCGAGATGAAATCTGGATGCCCCCTCTGCGTTTGCGCTGCCCCCTCGCTGTGCAACCTCCTTTTCCTCGAACCCCCTCCCTTCTGTGTTTGTGCTCACGAAGCTCGTCATCGCCGGGCCCAACTTGTCCGAGAGACTCCGACTCATTAAATATGCATCTGTTCTCATCAATTGATCCCCCCCCCCCACCCCCGCTTCTTTTGGGAAAAAGGAGACGGGGGTAGTGAGAAAGTTGTGTGAATGACACTGAATTATTCAGGGGGCCCAAATAAGGTCTATTTCTGGCAACTGCCTTGACTTGGCGGAGAAAGCGAAATGTGTTTGTATGTTTTGATGTGGCGAATCAGTTAACTCCCCTCGGTGTCATAATTACGCAGATTACGCCATTAGGCGGGGGGTCAGCGAGATGCCTCCTTCCTGTCCGCCCGATGCAATTAACACATCAAGCAACACGGCCACCAGATAAATAAATGCATATTCTCCCACCATAGATAAGAACAGAGAAGACGGCGAAATGAAAGATGTCCTATATGGCGTCCATGTTATGCAAATCAGATGAGCAAAGCTGGTCTGATCCCGCTGAGAGCGACTGCGGAGACCGTTTCAAACGGCGGTTTTGCGTTTCAGAACATCCTTGCGAGAGGGAGACTACCGATCGACAAGCTCCAAAGAACATTATGTCTCTAGGGCAGTCGGTTCTTAACCTGGGTTCGATCGAACCCTAGGGATTCGATGAGTCTGTCTCAGGATTTCGGTGGAGACTCCGCCGCAGAGGTCCGCCCCTCGGTCTAGTCTGCAGTTAGTGGGCACAGTCATTGAAAGCGTCCTGCTCGGAGATTTCCTACCGGTCCGCTTTGAGGTCGCTGGTTTATGCAGCAGAGTGAGACCTCCCTGTTAGACCGCTTTGAGGTCGCTGGTTTATGCAGCAGAGTGAGACCTCCCTATTAGACCGCTTTGAGGTCGCTGGTTTATGCAGCAGAGTGAGACCTCCCTGTTAGACCGCTTTGAGGTCGCTGGTTTATGCAGCAGAGTGAGACCTCCCTATTAGACCGCTTTGAGGTCGCTGGTTTATGCAGCAGAGTGAGACCTCCCTATTAGACCGCTTTGAGGTCGCTGGTTTATGCAGCAGAGTGAGACCTCCCTGTTAGACCGCTTTGAGGTCGCTGGTTTATGCAGCAGAGTGAGACCTCCCTATTAGACCGCTTTGAGGTCGCTGGTTTATGCAGCAGAGTGAGACCTCCCTGTTAGACCGCTTTGAGGTCGCTGGTTTATGCAGCAGAGTGAGACCTCGCTGTTAGACCGCTTTGAGGTCGCTGGTTTATGCAGCAGAGTGAGACCTCCCTATTAGACCGCTTTGCGGTCGCTGGTTTATGCAGCAGAGTGAGACCTCCCTATTAGACCGCTTTGAGGTCGCTGGTTTATGCAGCAGAGTGAGACCTCCCTATTAGACCGCTTTGAGGTCGCTGGTTTATGCAGCAGAGTGAGACCTCCCTATTAGACCGCTTTGAGGTCGCTGGTTTATGCAGCAGAGTGAGACCTCCCTATTAGACCGCTTTGAGGTCGCTGGTTTATGCAGCAGAGTGAGACCTCCCTGTTAGACCGCTTTGAGGTCGCTGGTTTATGCAGCAGAGTGAGACCTCCCTGTTAGACCGCTTTGAGGTCGCTGGTTTATGCAGCAGAGGGAGACCTCCCTATTAGACCGCTTTGAGGTCGCTGGTTTATGCAGCAGAGTGAGACCTCCCTATTAGACCGCTTTGAGGTCGCTGGTTTATGCAGCAGAGTGAGACCTCCCTATTAGACCGCTTTGAGGTCGCTGGTTTATGCAGCAGAGTGAGACCTCCCTGTTAGACCGCTTTGAGGTCGCTGGTTTATGCAGCAGAGTGAGACCTCCCTGTTAGACCGCTTTGAGGTCGCTGGTTTATGCAGCAGAGTGAGACCTCCCTATTAGACCGCTTTGAGGTCGCTGGTTTATGCAGCAGAGTGAGACCTCCCTATTAGACCGCTTTGAGGTCGCTGGTTTATGCAGCAGAGTGAGACCTCCCTGTTAGACCGCTTTGAGGTCGCTGGTTTATGCAGCAGAGTGAGACCTCCCTGTTAGACCGCTTTGAGGTCGCTGGTTTATGCAGCAGAGGGAGACCTCCCTATTAGACCGCTTTGAGGTCGCTGGTTTATGCAGCAGAGTGAGACCTCCCTATTAGACCGCTTTGAGGTCGCTGGTTTATGCAGCAGAGTGAGACCTCCCTATTAGACCGCTTTGAGGTCGCTGGTTTATGCAGCAGAGTGAGACCTCCCTGTTAGACCGCTTTGAGGTCGCTGGTTTATGCAGCAGAGTGAGACCTCCCTATTAGGCTGTTAGTGACGCCGACCCCACGTCCACCTTGTTTGTTGCTTTGAGTTCATGCACTGTGTTGGTTTTGTTATTTGAACAAGGTGATATGAATGCACAATTCATTTCGTGCACCAGTAAAAAAAAAATCACATTTTATTTTTTACTAAAGTAGGGTTCGGTGAATGAGCATATAAAACTGGTGGGGTTCGGTGCCTCCAACAAGGTTAAGAACCACTGCTCTAGGAGCTCATCACAAATGGACAGATGTTTTTGTTTTTACAGCCACGGAGCCACATTCCATTCCTCATGGTGCAGAAACACCTCAGTCCAAGTTCGGAGGACTTTGCACTCCTTTTGGTTGAGAGGGTCTCAACTTGCCGGTCTAAAAATGGCTCGGAGAATCTGCTCAACTCTGGCAGATAAGAACACTTGTGCCGTGAGCTCATTATTCTCAGAAGATAAAAGTAGTTGGCCATGCATGAAGTTGAAAGTGCGGTACAAGAGAGGGGTCGGTGACCCCCCTGCCCCGGATCTCGGGATTCCGTGTGAACGCACGTTCTGGTGTGACACAAATCAGTTCTCAGATTTCGCCTTCCTTGGTTTTCTTCGGTCCCCTCGGGTCTCCTGGTGTTCGGTTTAGGTGAACGGTATGAGTTTTTTTCTAATAGGTTTTCTGGTGAGCTAACAAATACACGCACGCACGCACGCACGCACGCATGCACGCACGCACGCACATACACATACTCACCCACACACACACACACACAAAAAATATATATATGTATATATATATATATGTATATATATGTATATATGTGTATGTATATATATATATATATATATATTTAAAAAAAAAAATAAAATAAAAAAAGAGCAATGATGATGACATTTCCGAATGAACAATACTGAGCTCTTAAAAAAAAAAAAAAAAAAAAAAAAAAAAATCTGTTCTCCTTAAATGAAATGGCAATGTGATGTTCAAACAGTAGAAATGTCGGAGATGGCGGTGCTAGTGGTGCAACGGACCACCTTTGACCCGTACAGGTCACGCAGCATATGAGGGCCCACACGCGGGTTATTTGGAAGAAAAAAAAAAAAGAAAATTGTGCGCATTCATGATTAGTCCACATTCACTATAATAGAAGCAGATGAAAGTGAAAATCCTTGTGGTTCATGTAAGACGCATGTTTGGCTGCATTGTGGCAATGAGGGCTGAAACAAGTTCTTGAGCAATTCACGTACCGCAAATCAATAAAAAAAAAATATATTATTCCATCCATCCATCCATCCATTTTCTGTACCGCTTGTCCTCACAAAGGTCGCGGGGTTGCTGGAGCCTATCCCATCTGGCTTCGGGCAGTAGGCGGGGTACACCCTGAACTGGTTGCCAGCCAATAATATATATTATTGCCTCGGTTAACAGTGCATTTAGTGTGCGTCATTTAGACATGTCAAGAAAGCTGCAAAACGTACACATAACCTCGCATGAAGGCTAACTTGAAAGTAGAGCTTGTCAAACAATTCCATTTTTTAATCACATCTTAGAAATTTTATTAATCACTTAATTAATTTAAAAAGGGTTTTTTTAATCAACATTTTTTGCCCGCCCAAATTTGAAGAGCACCTGTTATATGTTAAATCAAAGGATGTCTTCAACATTTTTGTATCCACTGCACATGTTCATCCTCCTCTTTTTCTAATCAGTTAATTACTTACATAATTAAAAATGGGGGGGGGGGGGAATATTCTAAATGTCATACGCAAACATTTATTAAATGCTTAACTTTGACGCATGTAGTTACGTTTATTGCTCAAACACAACCTTGAACGTAACCATCCGCTGTCAAGCTAAAGGATCATCTGCGGTCAAAATTAATAGTGCAATTAATATGCGTTAATACATGATTAATGCGATACATTTTTGTGATTAATTCATTACTTAACGCTTTAACTTTGACAGCACTACTTGAAAGTAAAGCTTACCAAATAATACACGGATGCCAATGCAGTAAGTAGCCTCAGTCGGCTTTTATTTTGAAGTTGGGCCATGTGATGACGTGACGGCGAGCTGGACTTTGACTTTGACATTTTGGCTCTATCACAATTTTAATTGCCATTACAAAGTTGCTAACAACATCAACACAACGCCATCCCAAAATCATAATCAATCACTAATTTAGAAACCACTAGTTTATTATGCCGTCATTGTACGATGTGATACAAATGTCTGGCGTTAGCGGCTAGCTGATAGCAACAAGTTGTTACTTGGCTTTCCTTACTTATTCTTGAATACGCTAGTTTGTAATTCACGCTGCATGTTTAAAGAAAGAGGATGCACCTTAAATTGCACCTTTTTCACCCGCCAAAAAAAAACATGATCAATAAAACTTAATTCGTTTTATAAAGCATATTTGGCCAATACATTTTTTTTTTATCAAAATGTCAAATATGGCATTTAAGAATTTATTAACACAACTTAAAGTGCAATATGAGACAGAACATCCTGCCTTTTATTGCATTTAAAGTTGTGTTCCTAAAATCTAAACGGCCCTATTTGACATTTTGAATTGAATGTTTCTTTTTTATTTAATTGGCAAAAAATATTTATAAGATAATACAATAATAATTCAATTCATCTTTTTTTCGGTCTGGAAAAAGATCGGAACCATGATTTAAATCCGTGCTCCGAACCCTGACTTTTTTGATCCGTTGCACTGCTAACTACAAAGTATAGTACAGTAAGTAAAAAAAAAAAAAAAAAAAAAAAAGTCAATATTTTACCAATAATTTTTAACAGGAAAAAAATGATAACAAAGGTCTGCCAAGTCATTCGTGAATTGAACAAAATGTCATTGGATTGGACGTAAAAGAGGCTCTCTCGAGATCTGACCTGGCAACATATTCTTGTATGCAACTTTTGCCCATTAGACGGACGTCACTTTAATAGTTCATTCCTACGACAGTCAATCAACTTCCGAGCCAATCGACCCACAGCAGTAACCCTAAAAGCAGCCATAGAAAAACTGCCCTCCCGCCTCACGCCAAGATCCCATGCAATGAAAATGACTAACATGCCTAATTAGCGCTCCAAATCGTCCCTCAAACGCGTCTGCCGTCGCTTTGATGGAGAACCCGAGTTACGAGCCACTCGCAAGCGAACAGCGCAGCACATAAAATTTACCGTGGGCTGACTTGAGCATGACAACCTCTCAGCGGTAATAACCCAAAATAAATCTCCGCAATATGGGTGCAGGCGGTAGGCTCTGTCATCAAATAGAAAAGGTCCTTGGGGGGGGTCGGGGGGGTGCACACATCTGGCGACACGATGGCGTTCGAGTGCTTAAGATAATTACCTCCACTTAACGGCCTAATCACTCACTTTGGACTCATCGGAAGACATCCGGCAAGGCTGCGTATGATATTTGCAGGCCTACAACTCCTCATTGGCGATGTACACGGCGGGTACTTAAAAAGTCTCCTGGCGCAGACGTGAGCTTTGAATAGTCTCATCATGCCGACTTTATATGTAACCGCGCCTTTACGAGCAAATCAGCTTTTGTTTTTTATTAAAGCTGCTTTATTAAGCCTCGAGCACAAGATAAAATGGAGCTATTTTTCTTTATTGTGTTTTGTGCTTTGGGACAATAAAAAAAAAAAAGGAAGGAGGACTTCGCAGGAGTCAAGGGGAGACAAAGGAGGACATGCCGAGCGGGGCATCATCTCGGAGCACTGGCGGGGGAATGTTAACCGGCCTGCACTTTTGGAATAACAATAGCCGGCGCTGGCAGGCAGATAGCCGGTGACAAAGCCTCCCCTGACGGAGGCAAGCCGGCCGGGGGGGGGGAAAAAAAAAGAGCAGCTGGAAAACAAATAACACAGATAGCAACTCGCTTAAGGGACTTTGCTTTTTCTTTTGTTGGACTTCTCGCAGGTGACTGCGTTGGAAGGCGAGTACATCATGCAAAAAAAAAAAGGCTTGCAATCTTGTAAGTGAAATATTGGGAGATACGTGTGACATTCATTTCGCTGCAAAGTAACATGGAGGACAAGTTTTGCTAACTTTGGTTTCCTTACACTGATTGTTTAAAGCAACACAATTGAGCATTTGGTTTTACTTGATTACGGCGCCACCTTTGGACAAAAGCGGTATTGTTTTCCCCTGAAAGAACCACGTTTCCCATAAGGACGAGCGCATATCATCGTGAAATCCGGGATGTCCCCGACACCTGCAGTTGATGGCTATGTATTGCTACCACGCAATTTTCCGAATTATTTTGGATTTGAGCACGGAAAAGCTACCTACTAAAAAGAGCCGAGTTCCCGCAAAGGCAGCGTTGGCAGGTTGGAAATCGCCCTCGTCTTCCACCTCACGCCAGCGAGTGAAATCCTGTACTGTGCTTTTAGCCACATCCAGGTAGGCTTTTTTTTCATCATCATTATTATTATTATTGTCACCTCAGACAAAAATCTTCGTTTCTTGAGGTGCTTTTGTATTTCCTGCACGATAACAGTAATCGCGCGTAGACGTTTTGACTCGACTTGCGTCCGACTGAGGAAAGGACGAATGCCGTAAAGCAGTCTGCACGTTTGTAGATTTTTTTGGTGCCAGTAAAAATGATGCGGACCCCCTCAGACCATGACAAATGTTTCATTAATCGAGCTGCAAGTCAATGTTTCATCAGCAGAATTATGAAGATATGAATTGAAGGTTGAAAAGTTGATTGGCGAGGCTTTAACCACTTTAAAGTCATATTTCCACAAAGTGGTACAGTTCTATTCAGCTGGCCAAGTAACAGCGGTTCTTAACCTGGTTGGAGGTACCGAACCCCTCCAGTTTCCTATGCACATTCACTTCTTTATTGAAATATATATATATATTAAAACATTTTTTAAATCATTTATTTGACTCTTCACCTTGAATTCCGAAAACGTTGTGTACTGTAAGGAATGAAAATAAAAAAGTCGTAAGTAAGTTGAGTGGGTGTCCCAAACCGTGGGGTTTGATCGAACCCGAGTTAAGTTAAACCTGCGGTTTAGGATGAGAATCCTTGATCTGTCTTTAGTTTCCATTGTGGGCTGTGTCGGAAAGGAACGTGTCAGATTGTAAATAGTGTGAAACTGTACCGGCGCGACTCGGCAATTAATTTTTAAGAAGGCAGCAATGGAGGACATTTCATCTTTGTTTACTGGCACACTTTGGTTTATCAAAAGTTTAATACAAAATGAGTTTGAGAACTTTATCTTTTTTTTTCTCTCTTTTTTTTTCTTTCTTTCTTTTTATTTTTTTATCAAAAGCTTAACACAAAATGAGTTTGAAAACTTTATCTTTTTTTTTCTCTCTTTTTTTTCTTTCTTTCTTTCTTTTTATTTTTTTATCAAAAGCTTAACACAAAATGAGTTTGAGAACTTTATCTTTTTTTTCTCTCTTTTTTTTCTTTCTTTCTTTCTTTTTATTTTTTTATCAAAAGCTTAACACAAAATGAGTTTGAGAACTTTATCTTTTTTTTTCTCTCTTTTTTTTCTTTCTTTCTTTCTTTTTATTTTTTTATCAAAAGCTTAACACAAAATGAGTTTGAGAACTTTATCTTTTTTTTCTCTCTTTTTTTTCTTTCTTTCTTTCTTTTTATTTTTTTATCAAAAGCTTAACACAAAATGAGTTCGAGAACTTTATCTTTTTTTTTTCTCTCCTTTTTTTCTTTCTTTCTTTCTTTTTATTTTTTTTATCAAAAGCTTAACATAAAATGAGTTTGAGAACTTTATCTTTTTTTTTCTCTCTTTTTTTTCTTTCTTTCTTTCTTTTTATTTTTTTATCAAAAGCTTAACACAAAATGAGTTCGAGAACTTTATCTTTTTTTTTTCTCTCCTTTTTTTCTTTCTTTCTTTCTTTTTATTTTTTTATCAAAAGCTTAACACAAAATGAGTTTGAGAACTTTATCTTTTTTTTTTCTCTCTTTTTTTTCTTTCTTTCTTTCTTTTTATTTGTTTATCAAAAGCTTAACACAAAATGAGTTTGAGAACTTTATCTTTTTTTTTTCTCTCTTTTTTTCTTTCTTTCTTTCTTTTTATTTGTTTATCAAAAGCTTAACACAAAATGAGTTTGAGAACTTTATCTTTTTTTTTCTCTCTTTCTTTCTTTTTATTTTTTTATCAAAAGCTTAACACAAAATGAGTTTGAGAACTTTATCTTTTTTTTTTCTCTCTTTTTTTCTTTCTTTCTTTCTTTTTATTTTTTTATCAAAAGCTTAACACAAAATGAGTTTGAGAACTTTATCTTTTTTTTTTCTCTCTTTTTTTTCTTTCTTTCTTTCTTTTTATTTTTTTATCAAAAGCTTAACACAAAATGAGTTTGAGAACTTTATCTTTTTTTTCTCTCTTTTTTTTCTTTCTTTCTTTCTTTTTATTTTTTTTATCAAAAGCTTAACACAAAATGAGTTTGAGAACTTTATCTTTTTTTTTTCTCTCTTTTTTTTCTTTCTTTCTTTCTTTTTATTTTTTATCAAAAGCTTAACACAAAATGAGTTTGAGAACTTTATCTTTTTTTTTCTCTCTTTTTTTTCTTTCTTTCTTTCTTTTTATTTTTTTATCAAAAGCTTAACACAAAATGAGTTTGAGAACTTTATCTTTTTTTTCTCTCTTTTTTTTCTTTCTTTCTTTCTTTTTATTTTTTTTATCAAAAGCTTAACACAAAATGAGTTTGAGAACTTTATCTTTTTTTCTCTCTTTTTTTTCTTTCTTTCTTTCTTTTTATTTTTTTATCAAAAGCTTAACACAAAATGAGTTTGAGAACTTTATCTTTTTTTTCTTTCTTTCTTTCTTTTTATTTTTTTTATCAAAAGCTTAACATAAAATGAGTTTGAGAACTTTATCTTTTTTTTTTCTCTTTTTTTTCTTTCTTTCTTTCTTTTTCTTTTTTATCAAAAGCTTAACACAAAATGAGTTTGAGAACTTTATCTTTTTTTTCTTTCTTTCTTTCTTTTTATTTTTTTTATCAAAAGCTTAACATAAAATGAGTTTGAGAACTTTATCTTTTTTTTTCTCTCTTTTTTTTCTTTCTTTCTTTCTTTTTATTTTTTTATCAAAAGCTTAACACAAAGTTAGTTTGAGAACTTTATCTTTTTTTTTTCTTCTTTTTTTCTTTCTTTCTTTTTTTTTTATCAAAAGCTTAACACAAAGTTAGTTTGAGAACTTTATCTTTTTTTTTCTTCTTTTTTTCTTTCTTTCTTTTTTTTTTTATCAAAAGCTTAACACAAAATGAGTTTGAGAACTTTATCTTTTTTTTTTCTCTCTTTTTTTTCTTTCTTTCTTTCTTTTTCTTTTTTATCAAAACCTTAACACAAAATGAGTTTGAGAACTTTATCTTTTTTTTTTCTCTCTTTTTTTTCTTTCTTTCTTTCTTTTTATTTTTTTATCAAAAGCTTAACACAAAATGATTTTGAGAACTATATCAATTTTGCTTCTTGCTATTCCCTTTCTGCAGTCACAGTCAAGTGTCCAAATGAGTGCAATGGCAGTTTGCACCCTCAACGGAAAAGGTTTCTGAAAATGTTTGAGATCAGCTGTTTTCCCTAATCATTGTTTGTTTGTTTTTTTTAATAGAAATGTCCCCCAAAATATTCAGTGTCAAACTCAAATGTCCGCAGCAACAACTTGCTTTTGTTTGTGACGGGCTGCAGGTGCCAGGAAGACAATCTTCTCGCCGCCAGCCTCCATATCCGCCAGACACTGAAACACGGGCCGATAAGGGCCAAGTAAAGATTGCGCTTGTCCTTGTCACATGGCATCAGCGAGTGGGGGGGGGGGGGGGGGGGGGCTGCTTGCAGTGCCAGCGACATGCGTGCGCTCTCTATCAAAGTAAGCTGACATGCAGATTTGAGTTATAGTGACATTTTTTTTTTTTTTTGCACCCGTAGCTGGTTGCAGCCTTTTTAACCGACGGATGGCGAGCACGTCCGATTTGTGAGTCTGTTCCGACAACGTGGCTTCATAATACAATGATGCAAGATAGAACACAAGAGCTGTATTAAATATGTTCCATGTTATTGACAGTGTCAGCTTACTATTGTGGTTAAGTATGTTGCGTGTCTTTGTCTCTTGCGTCTTTCAGCTCGACACTGCAAGCTCATTAGACTCAATGAATGCAATTTTTTTTCAACGAGTTGATGTACTTCCATGTCAACTTTGGTGTGAGCAAAAGCGACGAGGATGGAGCGTCCGCAGCGGTAGGAAACGTTTGATTTCCAAAAGGTAGTCCCGTAGATATCTACGCTTAAGGCGCCGTCGCCTCTCACCCGCGCATTCAAGGCTACAGAAGCCAAACTGACCCGGAAGTACACAAACATGTACAAAAAAATTAATTAATAAATAAAAAAGGCGTCCACTTGCTAAAAACGTGTAGCATTATCTCGCATTTATTGCGAGGGAACGCAAACGTTTTTTTTTTTAAAAAAAGAACGCAATCTTTGCAAGGGAATGCAATTATTTTGCGAGAGAACGTAAAGTTTTTTGCGAGGGAATGCTAATTAATCCCCCCCCCCCCCCCCCTACGATATCACTTTAGGGGCTCCGTACCTGCACACACACACACACACACACACACACACACACACCCCCACACACACACACACACACACACACACACACACACACACACACACACACACACACACACACACACACACACACACAAGGCTATTCAGCTGGAACCTTGAAGTGGAAGAAGAATAAAATACTAGAAAAATGGAGCGTGTTTTATTCTCACAAGGTTTGTTTTCCGTCTATCCTTCATCCCCTTTTAGTTGAACACGACCACAAGAGCAAAGGAGAGCAGAGCGAGTCCCTCGCATCGCCAAGGTGATCACTGTATGCCAGAATGAAAAACACGTTTTTTGAAAGAAGACCAGAGGAGAAAACGGGATTGTTTTTAGCTCATTAGCATTAAGACAACATTTGATTGAGGCTGAATGACGCCGGAGGGAAAAAAATCGAATGAATGTCTCGGGAATGTCGAGGGTGCTGGAGGAGCCAGCTGCTGCAATACGAACCTTTGGTTCTGTTTGCAAGCAGCAGCTGCGTTCAGGAGTTTAGGGAAGGAGGACGGAAGACGAAGAACCGCGCAAGAGGACAATATTTGACCAACCATTATACAAAATCATAATTATTTCCATATATCAAAAGAGAGTACTTATTTTCTGCTGTGTGCATCTTCATCTTTTTCCCATAACATCATCATCCTCCTCCTCATCGAGTCTTCTCTGACACCCAAGACCGACCACCCCCCCCCCCCCCCGCCCCGCCCGCTACTCACCACCTGACAGAGCGCAGCAGGTGGTCCGTGGCATTTGCAGGATCTGGAGTATGTGTGGTTAAAAATAACGTGACCCCGACTCTGGCCCGCGTGCTCCTCGCATCGCACTCACAGCCCGCCCAACAGCAAATCCCCTCCATCACCTCTATAGCCCCCCCCCCCCGCCCCCCCCACCCACCATTCCCAAGTGCCGTCCCAGTGCCAGATCCTGCAGCTGCTTCATGTTTCAACAGATGATGAATGGCATTGCTCCGGTTTCACTTTTGCTTTACATTCAACGCATCTCCATTTTGCTTTTAGGACCATTTTTTTTAACACTGCTTTTTTTTCCCCCCCCAACAAAGACTGATTTCACATAAAGCAATGTTTAAAATAATTACAAATCTGTTACCCCATGACTGTGAATTGTAATTAGTCTGTTTTTGTTTCTCTTCAATGTTGGGAGTAATGGCAGACAATGAGACCTGTTATTATTGTCCAGCTGTGCTGGGAAAAAGTCCTTTTTTTTTTTTTTCTTTTTTTTTTAAATACACATATATATATATACATATATACATATATATATATACATATATACATATATATATATATATATATATATATATATATATATATATATATATTTTTTTTTTTTTTTGTGTGTGTGGGTGAGTATGTGTATGTGCGTGCGTGCGTGCGTGCGTGCGTGCGTGTATTTGTTAGCTCACCAGAAAACCTATTAGAAAAAAATCTCATACCGTTCACCTAAACCGAACACCAGGAGACCCGAGGGGACCAAAGAAAACCAAGGAAGGTGAAATCCAGCACCGACCAGACACCCCCCACCAGAACTCCTCCCCAGCCCAAGAAACATCCAGACCCCAACAAATCCAAAAAACATAAAATCAGGGAGGCCTCAAGAGACCAAAGGAGAGACCGAGAAAAGGAAGGAAGGACAGACGAAGCCGCGTGAGATCCGCAGACACCAGCCAGCCTCCACCGATTCAACGATCTGAGGAGGAAACAGATTGTGTCTGAGTTTCGGTAGATGCTGGTGTGGTGGATCTGGCATGCATGAAAATCTCCACCAAAGAGGGTAGCCGTCGACCCCCGCCGGAACAGAGCAAGCGCAACGCCTCAGGGCCCCCCAGGAAAAAGTCCATTTTCGACACCGAGTAGTTCAAAGTTCACAATTTAAATTTTAAACTCATTTCTCCGATCGACAATATTTTGCTTAGAGCCTCAAATGACTGCATTTCCCCAATTGTTGCTACCCATTCGGTACGCACTCCCTGCTGACATGCTCCGAAATTCCGAGACGGGGGCGGACCGTCCCCGATGCGCGCCAATTTCGGCCGCCAATGGCCGTTTCGCTGAATCTCCCAAATGGCACATTCGCCCGCGCACGGCTGAGTGGCTTGGCTTGCCAAATAAGGTCCGTTTCCCCCGACATGTGAAAACTCGTTTACGTTTATGTACGTAACCAAAACTGGCACCCTTGAACAAAAATGAGCTGTCATTGAAAATCGGTTCAGATGTGTTCACAACAACATGTGCACTATGTTCAGTTCACGTTCAGCCAAAATAGGAACAAGTTCATAAAATGTAGTTCCGGTACGACATTGTCTGTAATTTAGTTTTGGTTGTTATCGTTGCAGAAAATTCTGATTCAAAGTTGGATGTTGGAAGTGGGAGAAAGTTGAGTGGAGTGTTTTGGACGGTCAAGTCGCATGTTCAGGGTTCGTCTCGATGTTTGTCGAACACGCTTTGTGAATCGGACCCCGGGATCGAGCCGTGAGTTCGAACCGATATTTGAAGCAGGAATGCTGATGTTTCTTATCCTCACTCAAGATTTCCGAAAATGTTTACCGCATCTTCCTCATATTTGCAAGCTTGCAGGCTTACTTTTATTTACAAATAAATCAAAAAACGAAACTTCTTTCAAACTCTGGCGATCAATGAAACGCTTTTGTTCAGTCTGTGCTACTCAATGGAATGCTACTTTCAAACAAACGGCAAAAAGACAAACAAAAGAAAAAGTTAGAGATCACCATCTTGGAACTTCGTAGCACAATTGTGAACCCATCGCAATTTATATGAACTTCGCCTAAACCAGACAAGACGACAAATTCGCCAGCACGAACGGCGACCTTTTCCGACACACAATAAAGTCTTTGAGAAAGCGACAGACGATGTTGTGGCAGTTGCAAGGAGCGTATACGACTGACTGGAAACACGTCTTTATTCATCAACTGCCAACAATAGAAATCGCGAATATTTTCTAATAGGTTTTCTGGTGAGCTAACAAATACACGCACGCACGCACGCACGCACGCACGCACGCACGCACATACACATACGCACGCACATACACACACAAAAAAAAAAATATATATATATATATATATATATATATATATATATATATATAAAAAAAAAAAAAAAAAAAAAAAAGAGCAATGATGATGACATTTCCGAATGAACAATACTGAGCTCTAAAAGAAAAAAAAAAAAAATCGCGAATATTGCGCCAACAAACATTCATATAAAACACCCCCCCTGCTGTACGCCTACTGGGTGAGAGGCATGGTCCTAAAGTCCACCATACAATCTTCTTTTACCGCCTCGTGATAAACAAGCCAACAGCGCCGCTCGATGTCATTGCGACGGCTCGACAACACGCGTTCGGCAACAGGGACGGCGAGGGCAAGGCGAGCCGGCCCGGCGCCGCTACATGGAGGCCGCTTGTCACTGAGGCGGGCGGCATGAAAGAAACCGTCTGCAACGTGACATAAATGATCCTCGCTCTTTTTGCCCCCCCCCCTCCAGTGAGATAAAAGGAAGCCAAACAAAGAGAGGACATGAAGGTTTGTCACTGTGTGCAGCATTGTGACATATAAAAACAACACTGATATTTGAAATCCAAAATAAGCAGACCAAGCAATAATGTGGAGGACAAGTTGGCCGTCGAGGGACCTCGCGTCTCCAATAACAGCATAGACGTACGCCGCAATGTGATTTGCAGATATTAATGCTGCGGGTTATTAACATATGCAGACAAACACAGACGGCAAGGCAGAAAGCAAATATGGGAGCGGGTGCAAAAAAGCTGCCCGAGACAACTTTCGAACATTCCCAAAGCCAGAAGGAGGGACGAGGAACGGAGGCTGAGATTACGGCGCCGACTCGCCCTCCAGCTAAAACGTGATTTCCTTGTAAAGCGTTTTCACAGATTCTTGCCACCGGGTTTCAACATTTTTATCTCTCTGTTTGTGGTTTTTGGGGAATAGTCCAACAATTCAAGAGAAGGTGAGAGGCCAAGTTTGCAATCAAATGTATTTCTGTTGTCATTAAACACGAGTTTTGTCAAAACAAGACAGCTAAGCCCAAACGGGAAACATAAACGCGCGATGCATCACTGGATGCATTGCGCAATCCTAAGGATTATATGCAGATTCATCATGAGACCTTGGGGGAGGGAGGAAGGGGGGGGGGGGGGGGAGGTCTCTGCCGAGGAAGGTTTAATGGCAGCGCACATTCAACATGGAGGCAAATATAAATGGAACCCCGCGTCTTTGAACCCCACCTGAGCTGAACTCGCACCCCCAGAAAAGTAGCAGCGAAAAGGGAAAGATGGTCAAGAAAATAAAAGTGGGCGGGATCATCTGCTCTGTGGCGTCATGCCGTGCGTGCATCACAATTGTTTTGGTATTTACTGAAATTACGATTATTCAAACAATTTATTTTGGGATCAAAACAAGAACATATGTTGAAAAAAATGAAGAAATATTAAGACGAATATAATTATTTGAAACACTCGAATCATGTAAATTCCTTTTGGACCAAATACAATTTATAAAAATTAATCATTTGAAAATAAAAGGCGCAAACGTGTCAATTCACGTACGGTTTAGAATAGAGTTTATTTGCTGCGCTATACATTTATACACTTCTAAATTGTTGTAACATTTCAATCACAAAATGGAGGAAGTCGCGTGCGCATGCCTTAAAACAACTCAACATTTGCATTGTTAATCTTTTTGTTTGGGATTATGCCAATTTTGTAACAGAATAGTCATGAGGTGTATTTTGTTGCCCAAACACTACAAAGTGCTGATTGGTTCAGATTTAGATTTGGGGCTGTTTGTTGTTTTTTTAACACAATGCGATCACTGAACCTGCGGAACTAATTATAATTAGATTTCAACCTTAGAGGGTCAATTAACTATAAAACTCTATTTGCCAGTCTTATATATCCATTTGTCTATGTTTTGTGTGTGCGTGCGCGCGCGCGTGCCAGAAGCGAGACATGGCACGAAGACCAAGCGCGTCCGCTGCCATGGGGGCGCGTCCATCCGTCCATCTGGCTGTATCGGGCAGGACAGGTGCTACCTGTCACGTCAGTGGGCGGGAGAGCGGGTTCTATCTGAAAGCAGCTGCTCTCCGACACGCACACACACGATTACAGCATTGCTGTCAATCAGACGGACTTTGCGGCGATCCGCGGCAACGTGGGAAGCGGGCAGATGGCGAGGGCTTAGTAAGCTTATCGCAGAAGGAAAAAAAATGGACGCCAAATTGCCAATCAGCAGCAACATCGCACTCTCGCCACACCTGGGCACTCTCTCTCACCTGCGCTAATGCGAGCGGCGCCTCTCCATTAGCGCCGCAATCATGTTGACGGTCATCAAGTCGGACCGCTCGTCACCCGGAGAGCGCGCTTGTTTTCTCATGCCATTATTTCCGCAAATACAAAAACAATCTTTTTTTTTTATCTATTTTTTATTTTTTTTTATTTATTTTTTAAAAAAAAATTAAAAAAATTTTTTTTTATTTTTTTTCTATTTTATTTTTTATTTTTATTTTTTATTTTTTATTTTATTTTTTATTTTATTATTTTTTTTTATTATTTTTTTTTTTAAGAAAAAACAATCTTGACGCAATGACAGCGATCACGTATTTTTGGTGACTCGGCGTCTTTCTGGGCTACTTCCACGAGCGCTTGAAATTGCGCCCTCGTCGGCGAGGTTGCTGCGAACGCATTTGTTGGGCAGAGAGTTTGTGGGATGTTTTGCAAAAAAAAAAGCGTCGTTCCCGAGCCGAGGCGGTCGTCCTTCCGCTCCATCTATCTTGCGGGGAAATGAAAGCGACACAGCGCTATCAGCGTGTATCATTTGTGCTTCACATCCATCAGCGAGCTGCTGTTTGCCGAGCGCCCCGAGAGAGCAACCTCCACTTCAACCAATTTGCCCGCGATTGTTCCCCCCCCCCCCCCCAACCCCGCGTTCCCTCGGCGGCGAGCTTGGGATGACGCGGGGCTGCATTCGTAAGGGGTGAGAATGGCTAAATGGAACACGCGCACATGGACAGCACAGGCCAAGGCCACGCGTGTCGCCGGGCCACTTTTCATGGCTAATGAAAACGAGCGAAGAGCTGACACGGGTGACCTCGACGGCGGGATTCTGCTACCGAGTGTGTGAGACACTTTTTTTCTTGTTGTTTGATGTCACCACCGACATCATAATGCAAGCGCAGAGGCCGCAAACAATGTACGCAATCGGCAGAGCACAAAAAAAACGGATGGCAATACATGCTGCGCTGTTGCTCTGCCGACCGACAGTCAATTTGGAAGCAAACAGTCTAAGAACATACGAGTTGCTTGCACAAATGGCAAAACGAGGGAACGCATTCTTTGTATTTGTGTTTGTGTTTTCAGATGTTAAATGGCAGGCAGGCTATTTTCTGATTCATCGAGAACGAGTTAAGACAATTAGACTAGGACGACCAGACGTCTCTGTCATGTTTGGGTTCTGTTTTCCTTGTGTGTTCTCCCTTGGTCTCGTTAAGCGTGTGATCCCGCCCTTCCTCGTGTCAACCAATCGGTGCCCTCAGCCACTTGTGTCTCGCCCAGGTGTGTCTTGTTGCGTCGTTAGCGTCTGTGTATTTAGTCTCCTGTCTCCCCGTTTTTGCCTTGTTGTTCCCATGTTTTGTTTTTCTTTGCAATTTGGATCTCGCTTTTTGTCTTGTAGAAATTAAAATCCCTTTTTGCACTTCACCTTCGCCTCCTGGCCCGGCTTTCCTGCGACCGGGTCCTCCATCAAACAAAGCCCTCTTGACATAATCGAGACAGTCCCAGGTTTGAGGCTTGTGTCCCGATTTTGCCAGGCCTGGGTTTTTGCCTACTTTTACTTTTTTTTTTATAGGATTGGACCGATTATCAACCAAACCGATGATCGGAGCCGATATTTGGCATTTTGACCAAAATCCTCCTTTTTACGAATCTGAAGCTGCTATCTCACTGAGTGGTGAGTGCTTGTGAACGTAGCGAATTTAGGGATTTCATCAGGATTTGTAAGATGTTCACAGTCAGTTTTTACCTGTCGCAAAGACATTTGGAACATTCAGACAAGTTTTCGCTGTCTGCGAAGATCTTTTAAAACTTTTTACAAACCATGACGGAAACCCCAGATTAGCTGAATTTGGATGCATTTGTGCATTTATAAATAAATGATGCTGACACTGGGGACTCCCTACACTTTTTATTTTAAAACTAAATTAAACATTTATAAACTTTCAAAAATAAAAAAATAAATAATGTTGACATTTTGGAAAACTTTTTTATTTACTTGCACACTTTTTGATGTAGCTTAACACACGCTGATGACAATGGAAGCTCCCTGCAATTATTGTTATAATTTTGAAACAATGTTGTCAATTATTTCAAATAAAAAATTGTTTAAAATTAAAAGTTTGTTATTTTGGCACTAATATTTTCTCTCTTACTGCAAATGAATATCAGCTTGAAATATAGGTTATCGGTCTCCTTGACAATAAGTGGTATCGATATCAGTCTTGAATTTTTTTTATCAGTCAGCCATGTTTGGGCCATTTGTGCGTCAATCACCGAGTTGTCATAGCGATGATAAACCAATGAAAACATCATTTAATTGTTCAATTCCTTCCTATTTATTTCACATTCCTGTTTGCATTCTCATCCGCATCTAAACCGCTAACAGCCGTGTTTTCATCATAACAACTACTTACTGACTCCATGTTCTAAAAATCATGACAGATGAATAATGTTGCGGTCACACGCAAGCTGGCAACATATTTCCAATGTTGAAACGCGCGGCCGGCGAAAAAGGTTGGACAAAGGTCAGTGCATTTTCTTGTTTGGGACTATTGAGCTGTCAACCAAGATAGCATTTAGCATTAGCTAAAGTAATAATACAACCACCGGTCACCAGATTGACTAGTGATTCAATTTGTTATGGTTCCTGATGATCATTTATTGTAGATTTGATTTTCAGCTAAATTGTAGTGTCCCCCATTTTAAATTCTGAAAATCTGGTTACCCTAGATTAGATCAATAGTACTTTTTCCTCTTAACATTTTGCAAAAAAATAAATAAAATCAATCAATTCCTCAATTCGAATTTGTATCCCAATATCCAGCGCAATTGTATGTTATTGATCAAAACACGCCGCGCCTCCAAATTTGCGTGGCAAGCCGTCAGGTTGAACCCATTTGTTTAGACTTGAGTCCACTTGAGTTCAGGATCTTACACACCAAAGACTTCATGTTCCTCTGCAGGCAGCTCTACTATTTACAAGACTAATCCACTCATTAATTCATAACAGAGTCCATAAAGTGCTTATCAGAGGATTAACCTGAAGCAACTCCCGCTATTGCGGGCATCAAATAGGAGCTGCAGCCGCTCCACGATCAAGGCGAGCGATAACAATGTGGGCTAAATATAAGACAGTGCCCAGTCCAACGGTGACCTCCGGTGACCCCCGACGGCTGAAACAATAGCCCCCCCGGAGTTAATTGCTAGCATGACTACCAACTCAAACGGGATTTTACGTTCCCTCGTTGCCAGCCAGAATCGGGCTTTGTTGTCCTGATAAACACAAAACGTTGCCAGGAGTTTTAAATGATGCCATATGGGAGGGCGAGGTGTGTGTGTGTGCTACGAAACGTGTGTATTTGTGTGTAGTTGTCTGTGTGTCAGCAGACATCCCAGCAAGACGCTTTCAAATTTAGCAGCCAAATAAAGTGAAAGGCAGTTAGATAGCGAGAGGGGCCAGCCGCCAGAGGTCACGTTACGTTGGATGATAATATCTCTGCCAAATGGGGCCCGAGCACACCCCCAAGCCCCGCCTCCTCCTCTCCTGCACCGCAGCCACCCGTTTGAAACTAAAGCACCTTACATGGAGATGAAAACTGCAAAAGTTATTTTCATCCGGGCTGTCAACCGTTGGGGACGTGTTTTTAATGAGAAAAAACTACTTTCCATAATCACACTTAATAAAAACATGCAGTAACGACACAATAAAATACAATTAAATAATTGTCCTATATATACATTTTCAGCTAAAAAGCTGAAATCGGAAAATAACGGATTCATTGAACTCATTTGACCCGGTATGTCTGTCCTTATGTGCAACACGAGGGAACTTTCAGTTTACGTTGATTATGGCGCGCCAAATGGACAAAAGCGGTATTGTTATGTGTGAAGGAAGACCACATTTCCTATAAGGACGAGCGCAAGGCGTCGTTTTTTTTTAGCTCACGCCAGCGAGTGAAATCCGGGGAAATGTTGATCCTTGACTGCGCTTTTCATCCGGGGTAGCTTTTGACACATTTGTAGTTTTAGGGTGGCAGTGTTCCGACCATCCTCCTCAAAGTTGCTTCGTGCCAGTAAAAATAATAATAATAATAATACAAACTCCCTCAGGCCATGGCAAAGGTACCATTCAACTAGTTTTAAGTCCCTGTTTCATCGGAAGAGTTGAAAAGATTAAGGTTGAAAAGTTTCTTAGTGCTACTTTAAACTCTCACCAAGTTACAAGTGCGCAAATAGAAATCTCAGAAATGCTTTTAATAATTCCTTGTGCCACATATTGATCCATTTCTGTTGTGTTTCGTCTGCACACAAGTCAGCCAGTCCAGCCCAGCCCAGCGCAGTAATTGGTCAACAGGGGTGATGTATGACTGCCACGTATGAGCTGCTGAAATCCTTCAACAAAAAGTGGGGTGAGAACAGCAACGTCCCCTCGCCTTATCAGGTGTGCAGGAAGTGTCCCGACACAATTGTCTCCGGGTGCGGCAGAACTTCTGCTTATGAAGCCAGAGAACGGATAAAAGAGGAGTTACAAGGACCAGCTGGAAGTCTGAGTGGAGTGTCAAATTCAGGAAAGGACTTCCTCTGTATCGTTCCAACATCAAAGATGGCTGCCGCAGGAGAAAAACGGCAAAAACCTTGGAATGTTTCCTCATGCAGATACACCTGAACCGATGATGAATATCAAGTGGCTGCAAAACAGAGTGAACGAAGGTGGGAGGGAGCGCGTGTCACGTTTCGTAAGATGGAGCAGAGACAAAAGCGGGCTCGCGGCTGAATAACCGGGACGTGTCCACCAAACATATCCATGGCGACCAGACGTCTCCCGAGATCGCGGAGAGATAAACGTGTGAACGTGAGCGCAAACGGGCTGACGGGTGCTCGCTGTTCTCTTCAATTTTGTTTGTGTTTTTTTCTGAGCTTTGCCAACAGCTTGTTTCTTGCATGCCATCCATCTTGTCTCCACATCGCTTTGTCCCTCACCTCTCGTCCTCCACCGTGGACCCGAGACGACTCCAACAGTACACAGAAAAACACCTTCTATTTTTTTTTTTTTTATGTATAAATATGCTCACCAGAAAAAATGCCCCGGGGTCGAAGCCCAGCAGGGGGGGCTGCTCGGGGGCAAGCTTTTGTCAAAAATTAGAGCCCCGGGTTGGGAAAGAGCGAGCCAAACCCAAAGAAAGCACAAACCATTCATCTTGTTAATGGCCCTGTCACATTCTATAATAGATTTTAATTCATGTGCAGCACAAGTGGGAAAGGAGCCCTCGGTGGGAAGTCCAAAAAAATAGTTGACATTTCCCCGGAAGGCACATTTAACGCCATCGGACATCAGTAAATAGTCAAAGTGAGGAAAATCTACGATCATAATTAGGGACGGGCGAGTACCGATACCAGGAATTGGTATCAGGCCGATAACTGGCATTATTGTATCGGCAGTCGGGACAGTGGCCGGTGCCAGTTATGGGCCGCCCTCCATTTTACGATCAGGAACTAGAAATGGGAAGAATAGAAAAGCGCATTCAATTCCGCAGGTTTTCAAACTTTTAATTCTTGCACATCCTCTACAGTAGGTGGCAATGGTGCTCTCAGTCGGAGAGTGCGCAATGACTTCCTCTCCAGAGGGCGTACTTACGGCAACTTCATAGATAATTGATAGTATCTTGAGTTGCGGCGGACTGCGATTGGCTGGCAACCAGTTGAGGGTGTAGCCCCCGCCTACTGCCCGAAACCCGCTGGGATTGGCTCCAGCGACCCTTGTGAGGACAAGCGGTTACGAAAATGGATGGATGGATGGATAGTTGCGGCGGAGTGTTGGGATTGTTCTTCCCTTGTGTAATATGAAAAATATGATTTCTGCGATACAAAACTGCATCCATCCAAACCTGAAACTCGTCGGACATTTAGCAGAATGCTGTGAACTTGAGCAGAACAGCACCCCCAGGGGCCAAATCCCCGTACTGACAGCAATCAAAGACACGCCAAACCGGACGGAGCATTGCGATCTTCCGTCCCATCTGCAGATGGTTGTGGTCTCGGCTGGCCCACATTTTGCTAAAAATTCTGAAGCGGGTCACCAACCACAGCGGAAAAACGGATCATATCCGACCAGCATCATAAGCGGCCAAGTTGTCGACGAGCAGCAACCGGCCCGCTGCAAAAACAGATGCCGGATCAGCTGCAGGCTTGTTACCGACACGAATGCCGTATTAAATAACAAAGTATGCATTAGATTGAACTAATACGCATGAAGACAGGGGGTGAGATTTTCCCGTCGGTTAACGTGCGCACGGTGACAACCGAAGCGTTGTAAGCGAGTGCAAGCTGACAGCGGCGTGTCAGCTGGCCAATGGAACGCAGCGCTTCTATTCGTGGTATCGACGTAGCAGCGAGGGTTGAGGGCAGCGCGGGCACGAGTTCAACTATTTCAAAAAGGGAGCCCTGATTCCTGGCATTGGGGACGACCGTGCCGAGATGTTTTCCATGCGCGTTGGCTTAAATGCGAAGGCCGCCAAAGCTTATGGAGCCCCACAACGTGGCCACGCTCCAGTCTGTGGGACACCTTCACATCGTTTGCTGCAAGACAAATGATGTGGTTATCTCGTTTCAAACTTCAAACTCGCAGGTCTTGGCTCAGCACACTTTCGGAAAATGTGAGGGACCTGCAGCATCCGTATTCGTGTCCGCTAAAATGCTGTGAGAGTTCAAAGTTGGGCTCAAGTAGTTGTTGAAGATCTACCGTAGCTTCCTCACAACTGTTGACATGCCTTTGAGCAAGTCACCGGACACCCTTCGAACCAAAACAAACAGCAGAGTATAAATGGAATTTGCTCTTGACAGATCAGAACAAAAGCTCATTTGTAGATATGCGTGTGTGAACATTTTGTAGGGCATTCCGATAAAAAAATAAAAAGATAGACGCAATATTTTTGCTTGATTAACTCTTTGACTGCCAGACGTTTTCAGAAAAGGGATGCCGTCAGTGCCAGCCGATTTAAGCATTTTGACTGATCTTTCAAGGTCCACAGAAAATATGGAAACACACGTTCTACCAAATGAAAGATTGGACTTTCATCCTTCATCAGAAAAAAAAGTTTGTTTCTACCTTATTCCGTTCTTTAGTAATCAACAATAGAAAATAGTTAGTTTCATCCGATTTCGCTTTTTTTGAAATTAAAATACGGAGAAATCAAGCTTTTAGTGAAACGATATTATTTTATGCATTCTAGTGAATTTTACACTTCTTTTTGTCCATGAATGATGCCACAAACACCTAAATAGTGCTTTACTTCTATAAAACACTACCACCAAGAATGAAAAAGTGTTTTTTGATAGCAAAATACGTTTATTTACATTCAACAGTGTAACAATTTGACAACAATTTGGCAAACTATTTACAAATGTGTGCAACTGTGGTGCTATTTACAAATATGTTTCAACGAGTTTTTCTTTTTGTTTTTTCTCCCCTGCGTGCAAGGAGACGCAACCGCATTTGCACAACAACAAGCTCGGAGTCATCATCATCGTCGACATCAATGCGCTTTTTAGTATTGATCCGATGCTTTCCGTCTTTGAAAAAAATGCTCAAGCGTGAGCTGCTTGCAACCGGTTGCTTGGTCAGCCATTGTGGCTTCATCAGCCATTGTCTCCTCAACACTCTAGCTCCGCCTCACGTCTTCTACTGACGCCCACGGTGGGCGGCCCATCCAACCTTGTGCAAAGAGAGTCATCGCTGCCATCTAGGGGCCAAAACGAGTCCTTTTACTAACCAGATCTGCCTGATACTTTCAGCACAGCTGCCCAAGGCTTTCCTGCACCCGTTTCCAAAAAGAAAAAAAAAAACATAGTGGACGTCTTTTAACGTCCTCGGCGCCCTTCCTTAGGTTTATGCTAAACGTCTTATAACGTTTATGGCGGTCAAAGAGTTAAAGAACAATTATTAATACGGAAGACAAAAAAGACAACCTGGTTACCATTTTTAGCGGCACACATTTTCCTCTTTAGCAACATTCGTGAGATTTTAGACAAATCTCTCCCCATAGGGTTTGGTCCACGAGACGAACCGACGTCAAGACCAGTAAGTAAGCCCGGTTAGTTAAAGTGGTCAGTTGGAACGGCAACGGCGTCAGACTGTCGGCATCAAAAGTGTGCAGAGTAATAAAAAAAAAAAATGTCGATGAACCTGCCTTTGAAAAGTATCCGACGACTCTCTCCGGTCTCAGTGGGGCGCTTTCGTGCTGCCAGCTGCTAACGCTGGAGCCGGCGCAAAAATAACGACAACACAATGCCGGCCAAATTAAGTGTTTTGAAAGCATCCTTAATTAGCGTAAATATTGATTGAATTACATTTCAGGACGTCGGTGATAATCAAGCCCGCCGTTACTTTGCGACACGCTGCCAGAATCAACTTCGAAAAGTACCATTCGTTATTTGGCCTTCTCGCCGCATTGGGCGGCGCGTAAACACGTGTTGCTGCGGTAATTAAATAAATCAACCAATCGGTACCTGAGGCAGATCAAAATGAGCTTCTTCTTCTTTTTTTTGAACCGAGGCGCTCGAATTACCCGAGGACTCGTTTCAGCCGTACATTCCACCTGAATTGATGCCCAATGGGAGGCTCTCGCAACGCCGCCGCCGACATTGCGCAAGAGACAATAGCCAATGTTCTCTCTCTGCCAGCGTGTGAAATCTTCTCAGAAAACACTTGCAGCTCACATCAAATAAAAGCAGCCTGTCACTATCGAGTATGGCCGCTTTCTTCTCCGCTTCCTCCTTCTCAACCAATCAAGACAAGGCGACGGTGGAACCAACAGACGGAAGTCTGCATTCAAGATGGCATGAGAGCGCGACGGGTAATCGATTGACAGGTTCACGCAAACACGCGTTGCAACATCAGACCTTGGCCGGGACCCGCGGCCGCGACAGGCAATTCCATTACTCGCAGGGAGGGTTAAAGGTCAGAGAGGTGATCGATGCGCGGAGGATGGAGACGCAGAAATAGTGGTTTGGACAAAAAAGAGCTCCCACTGCGACTGACCTGTCGACCGAAGGTTTGAAAGAGGCCGGCGAACACACTTTGAACCTGGCGAGTCCAGGCAGAATAACATCATTCACTTTGATGGCAGGAAGTAGGAGGAAGTTCACAGGAGGCCGGCAACAAGAAATCAGCTCCAGCAGCATGTTTTTCAGATGTTTTAATCCTTTCATTTCAACCGCTGCCCAACACATAAAGCGCAAGGCTTTTTATTCAACTGAACGATGCCGTCTTTTTTTTCCCGTCTTTTTTTTTTAATCAAACTGTAAAATGAGGGGGTCAGCGAGGCATGGAATTACAACCTCTCCTCATTTGTCTCGATTACGCTTGTCCCCATGCATCCGAAGTCTTTCTCTTCAAAAGGATTACAACACGGCACATTGGCCTCCGTCTCGATAGAGTTCGGAAAGAGAAGCTGCTCGGTAGCCAAAAGACCCCCCCCCCCCCCCCCCCCCCGTGCCGTGCTCTGATTATAGTCACGGCGACGCGTGGCTGCTTTCGGCTAAGAAACAGACAAAATTATAGAACCAGATTAAAAACAATCACGCCCGGCTGACTCAAACGTGTCGCAGTGAGAAATGCAGCTCTCAAACGTTGACAGAGCCCATCTCGCTCGCCCATCTCGCTCGCCATCTCGCTCGCCATCTCGCTCGCCCATCTCGCTCGCCATCTCGCTCGCCCATCTCGCTCGCCCATCTCTCGCTCGCCATCTCTCGCTCGCCATCTCCCCCCTCACTCAGGATCCTTGTGTGGGTCATCGGCATCTCATCGGGATCCCCGCCGTCTCCTGCATTACCGACAGCACATCCATTGCGCTCAGACACAAACCCCCGCCACACTTACCATCAGCGGACGCGGCCTCCCGACCCCTTAATCCCCTTGCAAAAACATCACAATCGCTTTGGAGAGACAAGCTCTGCTGAGGATTAGCATATGTTTCACTTCCTTGCCTGCCATATCATGGCGGCTAAACACAAGGGCAACTTCTTACTTTTCAATGGCCGTCATAAATCTGAGCAAAAAAAAACAGCAACCTTTGAGTCTAAACATCCTTGCTCAAATGCTGGGGGGGCAAATCTCACCACGAGCCGCACTTGTTCCGCGGCGCGTGATTGATGTCGAGCCATTTGCGACGCGTTGCTGCAGTGTTAGCAGGAGCCTGCGAGTGTATGCTGATATTTTGCAACAATAAGTTAGTGACCTTTAATATCTCTGCATACATCAGTCTCCTCCTCATTATGCAAATGAGGCTTTGCCGGGATGGCCCTGTGACAAGTGCTGAGGAAGCTCTTTTGTTGGCAAAAACTGAGCTCAGCCGTTTCAGAAGGCAGCCCGCGCGACCACCCGCCCACCCCAAAAAAATAATACAATAAAGTAAAAAAAAAAAAATGGCAGATGTCTGTCGTCATGCCAGTGTTAAAGGTGACACATTTTACTCAACAGTTCCCACGTGTCTTAAAAACATGTCAGTGGTATGCATGTCATTTCATTTGAGCAATAGAGTAAACTGCAAGCAATAGACATTCAGCAAAAATCCCCCCCCCCCCCAAATTTTTTTTTTAAGAATCACACTCTACAAACTCTATTTCTTATCTGACTAAAATAAAATCAGGTCCGTTTTGGGGGCAAGCCCCGTGTCATGCCAGTAAGTCAACCCTCATCCTGCCCCATTTATTGCTGGCGTGACACCCCTCGCAGGACACCGTAGCGCGTGGCATGAGCTCGTACTTTATTGTTCTGAACAGAGGAAATATTCAACCATCGAGCGCTACAGCAGCGCAAGTTTTCCCTCTCGCTTTTTCCTCTTTTTCTTCTTCTTCTGCGCACACTTGGCCAACCGTCCCTTTCAAAACCAAAGCTCAACACTGCCCTCTAGGCTAGTGTGCGAAATTGCATCTTTTAAATCAACTTAATGTGCACAATTGTCATTAATCAAATACAATATCATACAATGAATATGACACCACTCCGGGTGCGAGACTGGGCCAATGGTAAGTCTGGCTTTTGTGAGAATTGAATGACTGCAGAGGCCAGCTGCTTTTTTTTCGAAAAGACTGCGATACATGGCTGTCATCCTCAAAGAACCACAAAGTGAGGCTGTTGTACAAAAAAGCAACGCCAAAATCAACACTGGAAGGGCTTCCTCGTATCTGACTAACAGTTTAGGTTGGGCGGAGACCGACATGCAGAGGTCAGGATACAGAAATGGAGCTCGGGTGTTCGTTGCACAGCCAGCAATAAAGTAACTTGTGAAATTCTGCACATTTTTAAAACCGTAAAATGTAACTTAACCCCGTCTCCACAAATATATGCATTATTATTGTGTTAAAAAGATATTGTATAAAAAATTTATGAATAAATCGATTCGGCGATATTACAGTGCACGATTCCCGTATTGATTCAATATGCGGCCAAATCGATGTTTAAACATCAATTTTTGATGGAACTATTCAACAAACCATATATATATATATATATATATATACAGTACGGGCCAAAACTTTGGACACACTTTCTTATTCAATGTTTTTATTTGCTTGATTCTCATGACTGGTTACTTTGTAGATTCTCACTAAAGGCATCAATAACGATGAACGGTATGAATACAGTTATGTAATGAACCCAAAAAATATGAAATATCATGAAAACATGTTTTATATTATAGATTCTTCAAGATAGTAATTCTTTGCTCTGGTGACTTTTTTTTGCATACTCTTCTGGCATTCTTACCTTCAAGACTGTTGGAAAACCCTTTCAGGCGACGACCTTTTGAAGCTGATCGAGAGAATGCCAAGAATGTGCAAAAAAAGTCATCAGAGAAAAGGGTGGCTATTTATTTATGTATTTATTTGAGTATTTTCACCTCTTTTTTTTTTTAAGTGCCTAACTCCAAATGTGTTCGTTCGTTGTCATCGTTTTGTTGCCTTCAATGAGAATCTACAATGTACGGAGTCATGAAAATAAAGCATGTATTGTATACAGCACATACATACATTTGATCTATTTCAATTAAGGTTTGCACACCGTCAGTCTTGCTTAATATATACTTATTGCAGCTTGACACACACACACACACACACACACACACATTTGAAGTGCTTGCAAATCAATATAAAGCACCCGTCTATAAATGTCAAGTGTCTATGCAATAAACTACAAAGTCAAGCCCGCAAGCTGAGTAAAATGGCTTCAATGACAGAGAAATCATCAATTTGTGTATGGACAACAAAAGAGCATTCTCTCATGGACGCCACATGCCCCGCCCGTCTCCGTGCATGAGGATGAGCGAAAAGGCCTCAGTGTCCACGCCGGCCCTGAGATTTAATTACTGCACCAATAAATCCTCCAGATAGCCACGACGACTCCTTTCAGCCTCATGACCTCCTTCCGCATGTGTTTAGGGCGGCGAAAGCGAACCCTCTTCACTTTTCGTCGTCCATCACGACAAGTGCGCCGACACCTGCCTTCCCCGAAGGCATCCGTTACGAAGTGTGAGAGGACAATGAGTTGAGCCGCCGTCCCCGGCGCCCCCCCGAAGAATAGATCTATATTTACCGCTTGCAACATGTATTTAAAAGTTGAAAATGAAGGTTGCTATTGAATCTCCGTAAAGTTCATCCCATGTCGCCCTTGGAGAATTACAAGCTGATGCCTGATAGGAAAAAAAAAAAAAAAGCTAGGGCTCTTTGTGAATATTAGGAAACAATAAATGACAGCAAATATTTGGAACATGACCCAAAAAAATTCAAAGTCACAATATATGAAAATGGGGGGTGGGTTGGCAGGAAGGCAAAATGATCTCACGGCAGTAGATTGTGTTGCGTCATAAGCAAGTGTGGAACTGCCATTTTGGACGGCTCATTTTTTTATTGTTCACAAGTAGTTGCAAGAACGCTCAAACGTACTTGTAAATATGTTCGGATGGAAGTTCGAACGCGAAAGCTAAATGCTTAAAAAATGGAACATTATACCACAACGTTCGAAAATTAAATACCGCTACGTAAACATTTGTATGAATTATTATGTTTGCAGTGCATGATTTCCTGTCGGCATTTTTTCAATAATGCCACGTGGATATGCGTATGCATAATCAATATGACATTACGAGGATTTTTTTTTTTTGTGGAGCATTTAGCCCACAAGTAGTGTCGGTCATTATGATCCGTTCTCATCATCAAAAAAGTATTTTTTTTTTAACATAACAGGAGGGTTCAACGTATTTTCAAATATGTCTGAACGTACGTACTTTTGCAAATATGCTCAAACATATTTAAATATGTTCAGACAAATTTGCATATACATTCAAACATATTTAAAATGGTTACACTAGTGCAGTCAAAGTTGAAGCGTTAATTATTAAACGAATTAATTAATCACCAAAAATACCGCATTAATCATGTATTAATGCAAATTAATCACACTATTGATTTTGAGCGCAGATAATCCTTTCGCTTGACAGCGGACGGTTACGTTTTGAGCAATAAACATAATGACGTGCATTCAAGTCAAGCATTTAATAAATGTTTGCGTATGACATTCAGAATATTTGTTCATGTCAAACTATTGGGTTCATATTATTAATTCAATTATTAATTGAACTGATAAGAAAAAGAGGAGTATGGGATTTTTAATAGGTTTTAGGTGAACTAATGCATACACACTCACACGCACGCACACACATACAAAATAAAAATGTATAAAAAAATATATAAATAAAAAATATATAAATAAAATAAAAAAAGTGAGCAATGATGATGACATGTCAAATCGGTAAAATTACCGAATGAACTGAGCTCTCCAGAAAAAATGTATAAATTAATTTAAAAAATAAATAAAAAATAAAAAGAGGAGGATGAGCGTGTGCAGTGGATCAGAAAATGTTGAAGACGTCCTCATAACATTAAATGTCAAAATAATTAACACATAACAGGTGCTCTTCAAATTAGGTGGGCAAATTTTTTGGGACAAAAAGCCTTTTTAAATAAACAGTTAATCGCCATTAATCAAAATTCGAAGATGTGATTAATCTGACTAAAAAAATGTAATCGTATGACAGCTCTAGTAGTAGGACGTTAATTGCAAATATGTTCAAACGTATTTGCCAGTCAAAAATGTTTTCTCCACAGTGGCAGTTCTGCGCTTCTGTAGCATTTAGTTTTAAGACGTCGAGAACTCGTTGAGAAGTGCGTCGTGTGTGTCTGCAGCCTGCGCACACACACACACACACGCGAAGGTACATCGCATGCAGAGCGCTTTGCTGTGACTGTCACGTCCTCCTGTGACGGTGCCCCCCCCCCCCCCCCCCGCCAGCTGGACACCTGCTTGCCACTCGTTCACTGCCTTCAGATCGTCTGCCATATTGAAAAATAAATAAAATAAATGCCCGTCATAACAAGCATCAGTAGACATTCTTCAAGCCGGGCCAGGCCATATTGAGAAAAATGCTCAGATGACGTCCCCTCAAAAAAAAAAGAAAAAAAAGTTGATCTGTCAGGTCAAGCAAGAAACGGTCCAATGATCGTGCCGAGAAAAAAAGGAACGGTCATTGTTGCCATATTTATACCTTCACAAGAAACTTTAAAAAGGAAAGCTTTGGGAGTCTCCAAACTGTACAGAGAAAAAAAGTGACAACAATTTGCCCAAATGAACGTCAGTCTCAGCACAAAAAATGAAAGCAAACTTTTGCTGACCCCGCCCCCGTTGTTTGCCGGCACTCTCCCTTGCCTCCCCTCATTTCTTCTTCCGCATCGTCCCACTCTCGTTCTTTCAATCGGCATCGGCGGAGGACGCTTTCTAATTAATCCGCCGTCGCTGGGGAGCACTTTGCTTGTTTACTCCTTATTGAAATTAGCGCGCCGTCTCCCCAGAGATGCCGCGTCATTTAGCTAGCGCTGTGCTAATTAGGACACGGTGCTAATGATGACACTGAGGCACGAGAGGTGAGCAGATGCGTGGGAAAAAAATAAGCGGCAAGAATGTACAATCTATCATCACGCCTTCCCTGCAGTCGTGCTCAACACCTTCGCAAACAGCTGCTATTTCTGCCATTAGCTGGATTATCACCCCTGTCAATCACAGGCTGCCCCCCCCCCCCCCTCGGGGGAATTCATGGTGGCCAATTAGCAAAAAGGGGAAAGAACGTTCCAGGAGAGGTAAAGGGAAGTGGACATCCTCCAAGGGCGAGACTGCATAAATCCAAACAAAAGAAGCAAACCAGCAGGGAAAATGTTCTCCTCTCACTAATTCACACTGCGTGGGGTGAAAATTAAAGCAGTGGCGGTAAACAAGCGTTGCGCAATGAGCAAGGATGGAGGCCGTGGCTCGCCCGCTATAGGTCGGGGGGTTACATTTGTCGCAGAAAGTGAGCAATAGCGCTTCGTTAACATTAATTTTCTCGGTCTCTCCTTCGGTCTCTTGAGGCCTCCCTGATTTTATGTTTTTTGGATTTGTTGGGGTCTGGATGTTTCTTGGGCTGGGGAGGAGTTCTGGTGGGGGGTGTCTGGTCGGTGCTGGATTTCACCTTCCTTGGTTTTCTTTGGTCCCCTCGGGTCTCCTGGTGTTCGGTTTAGGTGAACGGTATGAGATTTTTTCTAATAGGTTTTCTGGTGACCTAACAAATACACGCACGCACGCACATACACATACTCACCCACACACACACACAAAAAAAAAAAAATTATATATATATATATATATATAAAAAAAAATAAAAAAGCAATGATGATGACATTTCCGAATGAACAATACTGAGCTCTTAGAGAAAAAAAAAAAAAAAAAAAAAAAGGAAAGCACACAGCGGTGCCCGCTTTTGCCACAGATCATGTGATCTGACATCAAGATGCGAGCAGACAATTAATTGCTCATGAAGAAAATGTTCAGCTCCTCTTTTTGCATCAGAATTTCCGAGCACGCCGTCTCAGCATTTGACTAAAAAAAGAGGATGTTCAAGGTCAAGAGAAGCTGCGTAAATCTCCCCGGCTGACTCCCTGAGAGCAGCTCTGCAAGTCTTTCCCAAGACTTAACGCGAGACCGTATTCTCAGGTGGTCCCCCCCCCCCCTCTTTCTCATCCTTTAAAAAGGAAAATCCCCATTAGTGAAGCATAAGTCACTTTTTGGGCTGTCCAAAGTGTGGAAAGATGAAAGAAGACGTTGCAGAACGTCCATTCGGATGCCTTGACCTCACAATGATGGCCGAGTTGGATACAATTTAAAAATTTAAAATCACGTTTTTTTATGAACGCTGCAATTGGTTCCAATTTAAAAAGAAACATCTGAGCAATTCTCGAGGCGCTTGATTTAAATAATTCACAGCAAATGTGCTCATCATTTCTCTACCACAAACACCTTTCAAAAGGAAGATCCTTGATGTTCCAAAATCTCAAAGATCTTAAACCGCATAACATAAAAAACTAGAAAAAAAAAAATTGCAAGCGCTTTTGAAATCCATTTAACACCCACTCGAGGTGAGCTAACATTGCCACTCAGCTTCAGAGAAAATGTCTTTTCTTCCACTTTGGAGAAAAATAAAGCTTTCAGTGCGGCCGGGGGACGTTTGCTGGGTGCGCGAACCCACGCTGGCGGAAGCGCGAGCGCGAGCGAAAGCCGCGCCTCGCCGTGACACGGACAGCCGAGCAGCAGGACGGAGTCCGACGAGGACAAAAAAAGACGAGAGCGTAACGACCAATGGGAAGACAAAGGGTGGGGGCGTTGATGTCGCAAGACCAGGTCAAAACAATTACTCGTACCTTTGCGTCCGCATTGGGCAGCGAGAAGCTTTATCGTATATATCTTTAAATTGCACGTGCGATTCTGAATCTGTTTCCTCCTCAGGTCATTGAATCGGTGGAGGCTGGCTGGTGTCTGCGGATCTCACGCGGCTTCGTCTGTCCTTCCTTCCTTTCCTCAGTCTCTCCTTCGGTCTCTTGAGGCCTCCCTGATTTTATGTTTTTTGGATTTGTTGGGGTCTGGATGTTTCTTGGGCTGGGGAGGAGTTCTGGTGGGTGGTGCCTGGTCAGTGCTGGATTTCACCTTCCTTGGTTTTCTTTGGTCCTTCCTCGGGTCTCCTGGTGTTCGGTTTAGGTGAACGGTATGAGATTTTTTCTAATAGGTTTTCTGGTGAGCTAACAAATACACGCACGCACGCACATACACATACAAAAAATAAAAAAAAATTAAAAAAAATAATAATAATAAAAAATAAAAGAGCAATGATGATGACATTTCCGAATGAACAATACTGAGCTCTTTAAAGAAAAAAAAAGAAAAAAAAAGAAAATAAATAAATAAATAAATTGCACGTGCGCGCGCTGGTGCGCACGTGCCGGCGGATTTCACGGCAGCTGTGTCCGCCGTTCCTGCGCGAGGCTGATGAATGAGGCCCCGCAGCAGACCGGACGCTCCCATTTAACGCAGCGCAGCGCAACAAAACAGCAGCAAGGCAACACACAAAAAACAAGCAAACAAGCAAACAACGTTTGCGTTCAGAGTCTCCGGAGTATTTTCATTTCTTTTTCAGCTTTTTTAGCAATTAGCCACATAGTGCAGCATTTGCCAACTCATTTGACAAGACTCAAAAGCGAGTTCAAAGTGAACGCATGAGATTTCTGCAAAACCGCAATTGCAATGGTGGCTTGAGTTCGAGGGGGGTCATGCTCGCAACTCCAAATGTTTGTACCTCAAGTCAACTTTCCCCAATGAAATGAATGGAAACGCCACTAATCCATTCCAGACTCCCCCCAAAAACGAAAAATAGCACCGCATCATTTCATACTTCTGCTTCATTTCAATGGAAATTGTGCTCCTCCTAGCGGTGCGTGTGCCTTGGCCACCTGGGTGCAATATAATATAAACGTACGGATATACGTCACATGGAGACATCACAGCTCAACTTTGTAAGCCGCAGTAATGTCAGTCGCTTCACAGAGGAAAAAAAAGAGTACGCGCGTGAGTTTTGTTTTATTGTATGCCGACATGTGCCGTGTTCAGATGTGGTCATTATAAGTCACGTCAATGCTATCCGTGAGCCCGTCTATGGAGTTTTGTATTGTTCGCTAGCATTAGGCTACACAAACTGCCATCATAAGACGGAGTTATGTGCTTTTGGTATATTTGCATTTTTCATGGTTGACCATCAACATCAGAATTGAAAAAAATATTTCAAGTCTCTTTTTTGAAGAACTGCTAATTGTCACAAAGAGACTCGGGTTCCCTGCCACCATATGATACATTTTTTGGAGGCAAAAAGAAAGAAGATGAAAAAGAAAGAAAAATCCGGATGGCTCATGTCTAAAATAACTCAAAATTCAGCTCACTCATATTTCAAGGCACCACAGTTGCGAAAATTACTGCTCGCTTTACTTCCCCCTCGGGTCAAAACACAATAAAAGCCCAAATGCTGGTAAACCTCTGACTTTGTTCAGATGACATTTTCTCCATTTGGAATAACAGAAATAAAACATTCCAGGCCAAAAATCGATTTCATGAGCAAATTGAAGTCACATACACGCATTCATGCATAAAAAATAAACAGATATTAGCGGGAAAAGCATCAATTATAACATAGCACGTTTTATATGACAATATTCAAATGTCATTAAAATAAAATATTGATATGCTGTATTAGCATAAAAAAAATGATAACCACGACCATAATATGCAAAAAAAAAAAAAAGCATTCCAAATTGACAAACTCCAGTTATTGAATTCATTCTCCACTGCATTTTGTCGAGTCTCTTGTTAATCATCTTGTTTCAGTTGACGTTATGTTTATTTTCTTGTTGCTCTTTTGCTACATATTTAATTAGGAGTCAAACATGTGGCGTTTAAATGGAAAATTAGCAGCGCTGTGAATTGGCCGTGCTGGTCCAAGTTGTGACAGGAGTGCATGTGAGTACCTAACACAACACAACACACACCCCCCCCCCCTCCCACACACACACACACACACACACACACACACGCTTAATTATGTTCTTAATTAGGTCTGGAACTGAAGAACACACCGTATGAGGAAGCACAGGAAAATCAAGCGTGTGAATTAATGACATCTCACAGCGGCGTGTGTGTGTGTGTGTGTGTGTTGATAACTAATTAACAGCCATCTTTTTATTTGCTGATGTCCATTTGGGAGTCTTTGAACAAACAAATGAATGAAATTGGTGGCGCGGCTTTACTCCCACGTTACAAAGGCGCCCGGGCCACACAGGCACTTTCATGGCAGAAGCAATTCTAAATCCGTTGATGTCAGGGAGCAATTCCATTTAAAAAAAAAATAAAAAACAATCCTAAAGTATTCCACACCACCTTGGCAGCAGCTAAAAAGGTTACTTGCATATATTCACTGCATGACGTCCGTTCCAGCGTGAAAGTTGGAGGCGCGCGCTTCCCTCGTCAGCTTTCTAATTGAATCTTTTGATCTGTGGCTAATTCCGCTAATTAGTAGCACAATTTTCCCCCGCAGAATGTTTCCTTCAAACACACACACACACACACACACACACACGTGCATTTGTAGTTTATTTGCTACTTAGCTGGTAAGCCAACGCTGGGATGGTCGTTCAAAAGGGAGCTTCCAAAAACAGACAGGTGCACCGTTACAAGTCATAATGCCACACACACACACACACACACACACGAAAAGCACAGATGCTCATTATACAGACACACACACACACACACACACAGCCAAATGAGCAGTAAGCGCTTAATGCAGCAATTTAATTTTATATTCATGTTGTGCTTCTGGCCTCAGAGAATGGAAGCAGTAAATTTGACATGGATGCAGCTGCAGTCTGTTACTGAAGGCATCTCAAACGCTCTCTTCTAATGTGACAATTACTTTTAATTGCTACCCATATTGAGTGAGTTCCATGCCTGCGATGGGGATGCACACAGTTCACCACTCGCACCCTTTGAAAAGCAGAGATTTCCACACACACCGGTATTTAATCATTTGCGGCATTTTCCAATCGGAAATAATTCCGATGAGCTCGGCCTCTTCCGAAAATTGATTAGCCCTCAATGGCGTTTGCCGTTTTCATGCTTTTAACTGGCTCAGGTTCAAGAAGCGGATTCCGTGGTGGGAACATCAATCTGGAATCAAGGTGAATAAAAGCCTGCGGAGGAGGCGGGTCAATGGTTCGGTGCTGGGAATTTAGCACCCACAGAATGTTGACTTCACAAATTATTCCCCACTCCAAAGAGGCAACGAACGGCGAACACCACTTCAGTGTTCCGACTCAACGGACGTGTACATTGGAACCCCGCAATTCACAAAGGATATGAAACTAGACTCAATACAAATAGTTGACGTCATAAATATACCACAGATTATGATTCCAAAACTCAACAGTGCTGTACTTGTAAAAATAAAAAACGGCACGGTAAAAGGCTTACAACTCCATACACTCATCCAAAATGTACACATCAGCACTTCTGATGATGATGATGATGATGATGATGATGATGATGATGATGACGACTTAGGAATTACAGTAACGTAAAACAATGAACATTTGACTGAATAGCAAAAAGTGCAGGAGTTACATCGAAGTAAGATTGAGCGATATGGACAAAAAATCGAATCAAAATGTTTATATGAGTCATTCTGGACAGTTACAATTTTAACCAAAGTATTAAACCCACATTTATTTAAAGGTTTCATTTATAATTTTTTTTTTAAATAAATGGCCAAAAATAAATCCCGGGCAAAATGTTCCGACGATAATAATGAATACTTACGTGTTTAGAACGTTTGAATAGAACAGAACTTAATTAATTCAATTTATTGGCCAGCCCTACATTGAAGGTGCCGATGCCGCGGGGCGGCATGTGTGGTGGGAAACGCCGCAATTTAGTATTTCGCTGGGTCTGAGTCACGTAGAGCTCAAATGAGGGAATGATGAGTTATTAACATTGTTTTTCAGTTTTAATTTATATTTTAGCCGTTTTGGATTTAGTTATAGCAGTATGGCTCAATGAATAGAATTGTATTCTTATCTGTGTTACTTTCATGAGAAGGGCAACGAGTTCATACATTCATTCGCTATCTCTAAATGGGAGGGCCGGTCTCTGCTGGTCGGAAGGGAGTCAGGCTTATTATTATTGTATTTTTTCTAATCTGATTTATACCCATGGGAACAGATTCTCTTGTATTCACTGAGTTGTAAACAAATGTACTGTGGGCTGATGGGAGGAGACTTTTCGTATTCTCCCACTTTTGTATAAGTATTGATGCCCCACGTTGGACGAGACAGACAACCTGATAGAACACGGCTTCAGTGTCATCAGCCTTTTGTCCTCAGAAGCTTCTGATAATTATTTACCTTTGCAAAGGGACTTCTTCACCAGAATCTCACCATTCAGTTAATTGAACACGCAAAGAGTACAATACTTAATATTGTCTACTCTAACACCGTTAGCCATTAGCAGTTAGCGCTAGCTAGTTATTAATGACAAGGGATCTTCTGTTTTTACTCATGTTCTGGCATCATTGATGAAAAATGAGGAAAATAATGCATGGGATTTATATAGCGCTTTTCTAGACACTCAAAGACGCTTTACAATGGAGCGGATACATTATTCATCCGCTCACACATTCACACTGTGGTGGCGGTAAGCTACTTAAGTAGCCACAGCTGCCAAGTGTGCGCCTATGGCCCCTCCCACCACCACCAAACATTCGCACCTTCCATACACCAGTGTCAGTAGCACTGGAGGCAACGTGGAGTGCCTTGCCCAAGGGCACGACGACACATGACTTAGGGAGAGCGGGGATCCAACAGCCGACTTTCTGGTGGCTGGACGACCGTCATAATAATAATAATAACAACAATTAGTGAATAGGCAAATTTGCTAATTACTTTTATAATTTGTTATGTTTGCCTTCTTACACCACAAGTAGTTTCAAATACAATTATGGAGATGTCATTTAAGTGTTGACTTTCATCTGTCATAATTATGAGGCTTCACAACAACAACAACAAAAACTAAAAAATTAGTAATTTTTCAGGAACCGCAGACCCCAGATTAGCTTTTGAACATTTGCTGAACTCTGCTTTGGTTTTATTTAATTAAAATTACTTTTAATTGCACTGGTTCGTGGAGACTTGCAATGAGTAAACATAAAGATTTCATTCATGTAATTAGGATGTCATGTTTATCAACACATATAGCAATATCAAGAAATTGGAAATTCCTTAAAAGAAGGTTTTGCCGAATTGGTTTGCATTCCCTGTAATACATTTTCACTTCATCCATTGCAGAATTCACAAGTTTATTAATTTTTTTAACCGCCTCAGATTCGTCATTGCTTTTACTTATTTATTTATTTTTTATCAGAATCCATAAGGGTTATCATGCAATTCTTCCTAAATTGCCTAAGCTCGCTTTCAGGACTCAGAGAAGGTTTCTAAAAATGCAGACTGGTGGAAAAATATGTCTGGCGGAGAAGCGTCGCAGTGGAACATTGTTGAAAACATCACTTGCGTGTGAAGCCGCGCCGGCGTGCGATGAAACCCGCAGACGGGTCCCCAGCGACTGTTTTCGTCGAGTCTGTGCGCGGAGGCGGCGGCGAGCGCCACCTGCTCACGCCACTCACAAGCAGGCCTTGTCAACATGCGCACGCACCAACACACAAGTGCGCGTCGGGCGGCATGCAAAACACGCTTTTGCGGGCATCGGGATGCTCGAATTAAGGAAGAGGATGAGGACGGCCTGCAGGTTTTCCTTTTGTTTTGCTTTCGGTCGCCTCTGATAGCTCATGTCATGTCATTTCTAACATTGTTGGAATATTAAGGTGAGTCTTCCAGGCATGTATCTTTTTTTTTTTTTTTTTTTTTAAGAGCTCAGTATTGTTCATTCGGAAATGTCATCATCATTGCTCTTTTATTTTTATTTATTTTTATTTATTTTTATTTATTTTTATTTATTTTTATTTATTTTTATTTATTTTTATTTTTTTATATATTTTTTTATTTTTTTAATTTTTTTTGTGTGTGTGTGTGTGGGTGCGTATGTGTATGTGCGTGCGTGCGTGCGTGTATTTGTTAGCTCACCAGAAAACCTATTAGAAAAAATCTCATACCGTTCACCTAAACCGAACACCAGGAGACCCGAGGAAGGACCAAAGAAAACCAAGGAAGGTGAAATCCAGCACCGACCAGACACCCCCCACCAGAACTCCTCCCCAGCCCAAGAAATGTATCATTTTTGTTGCTACGTTTAAAATAAAAGGCGGAAAAAAAGACATTTAACTTGAGCCAAAGCGGACACTTTTTGGTTTTAATAACCTTTCAGAAAATCCCAAATCTCAACATGACAAATCCATAAGCAAGCCTCGCTGCTGTCAAAATATGAAGTCCTCTGAGAACGTCATTATGAAGCGCTAGCGCGACGAGAGCCGGCCAATGAGAAGGCGTGGCATTGTCTGGCAATGCCAACGTGTCTCCGTGTCGGACGGACCGCCTGCTTCTTGCATGGTTTCCCCGCACAACACCGAGAAGCAGCGATGCTTAAATATTGAAAGTTCTTCAGGTTCAGCCCGGTTTGTGTAAATAACACAAATGTAATGTGAAGTAATGTAATGTTGTGTTGTTTGTAAACACGTCACTTAACACTAATGACAATGAAGTCGCGTGGTTAAGTTGTCAAAACACAAATCATGAACAGCACTTAATTAATTAATTAAGTTGTATTTTTAGCAGCGTGTGAACTTCTAGAGTGGATCAATCACTTTTTGGAGCGGAGTCGGCTTGTCTGTCTCAATTGATTTCAGTCGAAGAATGAGCGCAAGCAGAGCAGTGAGATCATCAGGGGAGACGCAGGAAACGACTTTCTGTCAATTCACTCAATCTGTCAGAAAACGATTACGGGTTGATTACAATACGTTTTTTGTTCATCTGCGTACGCCCGTCATATATCGTGATAGCCAGAACAATGACATTTCCTTCCATGAGGTGGCGAAAGGTACGTTACGCGTGTGCGTCCACCTGTTGCCATTCATCCAGCAGACATTTTGGTTTGCTGGTGAGTCACGAAATGTCAAACGGGTTCCTTGGTCTGGATAAAAGTCTGTTGTCGAGGATTTAGACACTCGAAATGTGACATATAAGGGTCAGTGACGGTCCAGTATGTCCAATTATGCCCATTTTATGATCTTATGGTGTGACCAAAAAAGAAACAGCGACTTGGGACTTTTATTTTGAAATACAATTAAAGTCAGGAGTTTGTATTATCCACAAGACAGTCACGAACTCATGGGAGCAGCTATTCGGTTTGTATGAAAAAGTTACCCTTTGAGCAACTGCTATGTAGTGGCTAGCTTGTTTTGTTTAGGTGGCTAATTGTTATCCTCATAACTTTGATCTAAGTTGAAAGTATTATGTGGTGCAAGCATCGTAAGAAGATTTTAATTTAACTGTCCATCCATCCATCCATTTACTACCGCTTATCCGGGGTCAGGTCGTGGGGGCAGCAGAGACCAGACCAGACTTCCCAGTCCCCAGCCACTTCAACCAGCTCCTTCGGCGGGATCCCAAGGCGTTCCCAGGCCAGCCGAGGACAGACGTCTCTCCGGCGAGTCCTGGGTCATCCCCGGGGTCACCCACCGGTGGGACATGCCCGAAACACCTCTCCAGGGAGGCGTCCAGGAGGCATCCAAACCAGATGCCCGAACCACCTCAACTGGCTCCTCTCAACGCGGAAGAGCAGCGGCTCGAAACTGAGTCCCGCCCGGATGACCGAGAGCGGAGGGAACTGATTTTGGGCGCTTGTATCCGGGATCTTGTTCTTTCGGTCACGACCCGCAGCTCGTGACCGTAGGTGAGGGTAGGAACGTAGATGGACCGGCCAATCAAGAGCTTTTGCCTTCACCACAACAGACCGATACGGAGTCCACATCACTGCAGACGCTGCACCAATCCGGCTGTCGGTTCTTCCGCTCCATTCTGCCCTCACTCGTCAACAAGACCCCAAGATACTTGAACTCCTCCACTTGGGGCAGGACTCCTCCCCGACCCGGAGAGGGCACTGCACCCTTTTCCGACTGAGGACCATGGTCTCGGATTTGGAGGTGCTGATCTTCATCCCAACCGCTTCACACTCGGCTGCAAACCGCTTCAGTGAGAGTTGGAGATCACGGCTCGGTGAAGCCAACAGCACCACATCATCTGCGAGAAGCAGAGATGCAATGTTGAGGCCCCCAAACCGGAACCCCTCAACGCTTTGGCTGCGCCTAGAAATTCTGTCCATAAAAGTTATGAACAGAATCTTTGACAAAGGGCAGCCTTGGCGGAGTCCAACCCTCACCGGGAACGAATCCGACTTACTGCCGGCAATGCGGACCAAATTCCGGTCGTACCAGGGTGCAAACAGCCCGTATCAGGGGGCTTGGTAACCCGTACTCCCGAAGCCCCCCCCCCCCCCCCCCCACAGGACACGGTCGATAATAGTAAAATTGTAGATAATAATAATAATAAAGAATACATATTTGATGTGTTTTTATAATAAATGTATTATGATGGGTCTGGTAAAATCCTTATCCGTGAATGACCCACAAATCGTTATTTTTATCAAGATTAAAGACGAAAATTAACGGGCACAAACAGCCAAAAACATTTTGAGTGAAATTTGCTTTCTGAATATAATGTAGGAACGAGATATTAAATTTTCATTCTGTAGCAGGATTTTTCTGGGTCTAAGGGGAAATCCGCCAGTACGAGGATAACTGATTACTCTTTGAAGTGAGTTGGAGTTTTGTGCAAAACCAAGCGAAGTTAGCATCTCCTGGGATTCCGTGAGAAAGTGAAAAATAGAGCGATGCGTTCTGCAACTTTCAACTCAATCCACAAGCAAATTGGCCATTGGTCTCCATGGAGACGAATAAACAAGGCAACAAGTTGGTAGAGATCATGCAAATAAATTTTTTTTGAGATGTGATGATGAAAAAATAGTCCACAAAACTCATCCTGGATAGGAGACAAATACGGCAAATAAAAGAAAAACTGAATCGGCACCAAAAAAAACCCCCGCGCTTTTATTTCGCCTCACACGCTCACCAATGCACGTTTGTCACGCAGTCAAGCACCTTCAAAGTTACGGGTGCGAGTACACAATTTGGGATTATGTTGAACTGTAATGGTAATAAATGCATTCGTGATGGTTAACATGGTTAAAATGTGAAATGCTTCCTGTGAGGTGGTTAACCTTGCGAGCAATCTTGCTCTTTTGTCACTCGTCACGCGAGAACACATTTTTTTACATTCTATTTAAACAGCTGTTGATTTGTTTTTACCCTAAGGTCAAACAAAAGTTAAACTGTTTCTTAAACAGTGCCAACCAAGTTATTAAATATTTAATGTTAGTAAGAATTTGATCTTAGAAGATGTTCAAATCAGAGTCTTTGCTTTTGCCTTTACATATTCTGCTTTTAATCA
Source organism: Leptonotus elevatus (assembly GCF_054856555.1). NCBI lineage: Eukaryota > Metazoa > Chordata > Actinopteri > Syngnathiformes > Syngnathidae > Leptonotus > Leptonotus elevatus. Next base: position 42,940,203 of record NC_141240.1, on the reverse strand, counting down.
ATCTTGTTTGAAGAAGCGATTTCATATTTTATTGCGAGAATATCCTTTGGAAAATTTCAACAGGGTCTTCGATTGTAAATTCTCTCGATTTGGAATACCGATATCATGAATACCGATAACTTGACACATTTGATGTCTCTATACTAAGTTTGCAAACTGTTGGCCTCGTTTCACAGCTTGTGAGAACAGACTCGATGAACGGGCCAGTTTGAAGATGACAGCGAATATTGAGAGAAGCGGCAGGATGCATTTTCAGCACTGGTCCGCCACCTCATCGGGTTCAATGAAACTTCAAAGCCCAAATTCGCAGCGTACTACGTCCTTATGGGAGGTGCTGTGCCCCTCTGCATGAGAGGGCGGGAAAGTAACAGCTTCGGCTTGCGCAGTCGACTCGTTCTCATCACTGATGATACGCCAATCCGGCGTCAGGAGTCGGACAGCGTTGGGCCGACGGCGTGCGCCGTCTGATCAGTGTATAAATGACTGTCGTAAAGTCGGATCGAGTTGGAATACGTTGGGGGGGCATCGTGGGAGAAAAAGTAACCGGTATGTATTGTTTACGTTTTTATATCCCGCCCCCGTTGCCTTTAGGAATAATGACTACCGCCGCCGATGGTATGGAGGGGAATTACTTCTCGCGCATGCGGTGAAGGTACGTAATAGTCGGGGTCGGTGCAGTGTGTATTTACGTCATTTTTCTACGCGACGTGCCGACGCCTGGGCCGACGCCTACCCGTGGCGTCGGTCCAGACGTCAGCACATTTGGCCGACATCGGATTGGTGTATCTAAATAATAATTTTGGGCCGAAACCAAAAATGAAAAATGCTTGGCGGAAAACAGAAACGCCGGAAAAATATTATGCCCATTTTTACCATCATTGCATTTATTATAATTAATTAAAATTATAATATTATTATAATTAATTAAAATTATAATATTATTATAATTAATTAAAATAATAATATTATTATAATTAATTAAAATTATAATATTATTATAATTAATTAAAATTATAATATTATTATAAAATATGTATTTAGCACATATTCACCAACGTTTAAAAATAAATAAATATGTTTGTTCCTACCAGCTAATCGGCATCGGGAACGGACTGCAAAGCCTCACACGGCGTCCTGTACGGGTCTGCCGCCACCCGGAGATAGCGGTAAGTGTTTCTGTTTAAAACCGTTCACATTTTTGCTAACATAAATAATAGATATATATAGTTATAAATTCAGTTTGGTCCCAAAGGAACTTACATAATTATAGTGTTTCAAATAATTGTATTTGTCTTAATATTTTTTAATGTTTAAACATTTTCTTGTTTTGAACACACACAAAAAACAATCGTTTGAATAATTGTGATTTCAATTATTACCAAAATAATCTAAGCTATTACTCCTTGCACAGTTTCTGAAATTGAGAGTGCTACTGCCACCTACTGTCGTGGATGTGCAATTACACTATATTCTAATATGACCCCAAAAAAAAAACCTTACCTGGAGTTACATGCGAGCGCATACCAGACCCCCCCCCCTGCCCCCCCCCTGGCATTGCGCCGCCCCCCCCCCCCCCCCCTCTATTTGAAAAGGGCTGGTTTAGTGCAATGTTCAAGCCGTGCTGAAGAATACATCAACACAAAACCTCAAACTTGCAAAGCAAAAGACACACACATGCGCACGCGCACTAAGCGCGTGTGGCCGCGATTGATTAATTGGAACGTTTAGTGAGGATGATAGCTGCGTTCCTCAGAGGCAGCGCACCGTCTCATTCTGTCCACCTTAACCTCTTTCGGACGGACACGCACGCACGCACGCACGCACGCACGCACGCACGCACGCACGCAGATGAAATTAGACCACCTCTCTTGTTTTTCGCCGGCATTTTACCGACGACCCCACAATCACCTTGCCAAGAGCGACCTGCGGTTGTTTCCAGGCCAAAACGCAAAAGGGAGCACTGACGCACTTGACTGGTCGCCGCACACAAATGAATGGAGCCAGCAAGGAAAAAAAACATGCTGATGCGCAAACACATTCTCACAGCTTTTCTTGCCGCCAACGTGACTCGCACAACCACAGCAAAGCCGGCTCCAAGGTCCCTCCGCACGCTCACAAACGCACGCTCACCGAAGTTTTATGTACCTTTAAAGCCGCCGGAGGGGCGGCCATATTTCTGCGGGACTGCAAGGTCACTTCAGTGAAACAGAGAGGCGAAAGAATCGGGGCGGGGGTGCGAGTGAGGAGGATAAGAAACACGGGGACTTGTCTGTCTGATGCACAATCATCCTGGACTGCCATCCCATAATTCCCGTGCTCATCCACTATCTCTTTCCAACCATTTGGTGCACCTCCCGAGCCGTCAGCGTCGTCCCGTTGCACACTTGGTCACCGGGCGAGCTGACATGGCGGCCGCTTTCTGGTGGCTCCTCATTTATTAGGAGCCGACGGAGGGTTTTGGGGTAAAACCGGAAAAAACACCGAACCGCAGAAGTGTGTTTTAAAACACGTTTTTAAGCTTGCAACGGCAGGAAAGTAGACCCGGGACATTTCGGCCATTTTCACGCCGGAAGCACAATTTCCGTCTCAAAGCTCTCCCAACATCTGGTGGGATGTCCAAGAACATATCGATGGCAGGCAGTGACATTTTCAAACACAAAACCCGGAATATCGATGTTTGCAAGACGCATAAAAGGATTACTGGCAGTAGAGATAGACCGATTTGCTTTTTTTTTTCCAGGGCCACTACCGATTATAGCTCCCATTATTAACAATTGTCATTGATAAAAAAATGTGTTTATTGAACATTTCAGTTTTTTTTTTTTTTTTTTTTTTTTTTTTTTAAATCGTAGACTACAGACTTCTTTGCTTTAAAAATTCTAACACAAAGTTTTTCAAGTTCCCAGAGTCATCAGCAGGCTTTAAAAAGTTCCATGAAAACACAAAAGGAGCAAATAGCTCCCTAAATATAGTTTTCTAAAATTCCTAAATATCTGAAATGTTAATTTTGGCTTCACTTGGCTTTCATTTTTCAAACCAAAAGAGAAGGTGCCGAGAGTTCAGGGTCAGTAGCATCTCTTATAAAAAAAATACCGTATTTTCACGACCACAAGGCACACTTAAATGTCTTTAATTATTTCAAAAGTCGACGGTGCTTTCCTTTGTTTTCTTTGGTCCTTCCTCGGGTCTCCTGACGGCGGTGTTCGGTTTAGGTGAACGGTATGGGATTTTTTCTAATAGGTTTTTGGTGATCTAACAAATACACGCACGCACGCACATACACATACTCACCCACATAAAGAAAAAAAAAAGAGCAATGATGATGACATTACCGAATGAACAATACTGAGCTCTTAAAAAAATATATTAAAAAAAAAAGTCGACGGTGCGCCTTTTATGTGCCACCAAGTTCCAAAATCTGTAATCTGTTGTTGTGCGACTTCAGTTAGCGCCAAACACAACGCTTATATACGGGAAAGGCGGACTTGGTTGAGGTCAGCATGAGAACGCGAAAGAGGCAAAGGTGGGCGTGAACGAGGACGGCAAGCGGACGCTATTGTGCAAAACAACATTGGTTCGGCTAAAAAAAAATGGCAGCAGCGAAGACACATGCTTACTGTGCTAATGCGGGACAGCAGAAATAGGACAGCAACTGGAAGTCCACAGGTTCACTTTTATTTATTTATTTTTTAAACAGTGGGCTAGGCGCCACCGTGCTTCACAATAATCGTGCCTCCCCGGCGTCAAAAACAAAGAGGCGCCACCCTGTGGCGCGGTGCCACACTGCAGATTGTGACAATACGAGGCACAATTTAAACTACAAGCTATCAGTTACACGGAAAAATCGGAAGACCGAGAACAGCCGAGAGAAGCGTTTCTACAGTTGCCGAAATAACGCTAGCATTGAAGCCGTTCAATCAGAAGACGAGGACTTTGATGGATTTGTGGACGAAGATTGATCAAACCTAACGTGAGCACATCATTGAAGTTCAACCAAACGTACTGTTTTGCTATCGTTGCATGCGTGCTACCGAATGTTTGAGCAAGTACGCGCCGGATAATACGGCTCAAAGAAGTTCACACTGGTTTATATCGATCTATTATTGGCGATCCTATTTTTTTTAAATGGCCGATGCTGATATCTATTAAAATGTTGAATATTGGCACCGTTTGTTTTGTTTCATCCCTAATTTGCAGATCTGAAGGCTTTTAAAACAATCATTTTTGTAGGCGTGTGAGTTGCCTCGCACGTAGCGATTCGATTGGCATCACGATTCATAGGTCACGATTCGATTCCATACCGATGAATCCCGATGCGAGTCTATAAATTGATTACTGCGATTTTTTTTCTTCTCAAATTTAGAAAATACTAATCAGTAAACTTGTACATGTACACTGCAAGGTTTGTGTGAAAATGTATTTATTTATCAGAAAATGAGGAAAAAAAAGGTTTCATGTTTGAACAGCACTGAAATCAAATATTAAAGCTTAACGTTCCATTCATATAACATTCTTCCATGCTTAATGTGTGAATCCTAACTTTAAGTGACGTAAGACGTTTTGTTGAATATTCCCATAAAAAATGTATGTTTAAAAAATCGATTCAGGAATTGCGCGCTGTAATATCGGGATATATTGACGAATCGATTTTTTCTAACATCCCCTATATTTTAGTGATGTAAATCTGATGACAGACCAAAATTGTCCAAAAATATCTTTGTTACGCGTGGACAAGGCCATAAAGAGAAACTCCGCGTTGGATGTTGTCCACTGACTAAAATACCAACGATTGAACACACTTTGAAGAGATACACACTTGGCTGTCGCACGCGCTTTTTTGTGCCAATTTTAACCATCACTCTCATTTCGCACAAACAAACTGTAATTAAGAAGCGCTGACACCAGCCAAAGGAAAAAGGGAAAAAGGAAAAAACAACAACTCGCGAGTGCGGAGGACGAAGCTTCCCCAGAGCTCGTCTTCTCAGGCACTTCTAACCTCGCTCTGAAATTAACTTCCTGACTAAACCAGGAGTTCAATCCAAGCTGCCGGCTTCCAATATTACCGTCAATCACAAGACTCTTTATTTAAATGTGAAATAAGCTTTTTCAAATTCAAATTTGGAGCCAATCGCATTCCCTTTATATGTTTTTTTTTGTTTGTTTGTTTTTCCTCTCACCGCATCGCAAGCCGCTTATTTGGGTTTTTGCACGAGCGACTTACAGCAGTTGTCGAAAGGAGCCAAACGCAAGCGGCCTTGTTAAGCAGATCGATGCGTATTCGTGGCCCTCCCGGTGATCCACGACGTTATGAACGCTGCGTGATATTACATTTCGCGCGCTCTTTCTTCTCTCTGTCATAAGCAAAAACAATCATCTCTTCCACTCGGGCAAATATTCAATAAGGCGCCGAGGAAGGCAGACACTGACGGGTCTCTGTCACAAATTGTCTGATAGAAATAAATGTGCACATGCTCCGGCATACAGAAATATCCATCACTCGGGCGTGCGCGCGCACGCGCACTTCGCACGCGCCGGGAATAACACACTCCGTGCCAGGGCAGAGTTAGGGCCTGATTAAGGCGGCTGTCGAATAAAAAAAGCCTCGGAACAGTAAATATCCTTAATTTGTAGTGTAATGAAACAGATTAGGTGTTTTGGAATAGTTTAGCAAGGTTTAACGCGCGCACACAAATACTGAGCGCGTGCGCGGAGATCATGTTGGAAACACGCACGCACGCACGCACGCGAGGGAGGGATTAGAGGCCGGCATTAAAAACAGCTTTGTCAAGGTTATGGAGCAAAAAAAAAAAAAGAATAATAATAATGCTTTTGTGATCGTGATCGTGATCGTCTCGAGCGAGCACGCGCACGAGCCGAGGCGGGAGAAGACATCCAGTGCGGAAGGAACGCCAGTCCGGGGGGAAGAAAAAAGCCCCGACTTGTTTTGAAAGCGTCGGCGCTGCCTTGCCAAAGAGCGGCTGTCAGTCAAAAAGAAGCCGAACGACGTCCCACTTCCTGCCTTGGCCTTGTGCCGCCAGAGTGGCAACTCAAAGCCAACGTTTGTGTACAGAAGGCTGCACGCGCGCACGCACGCGCGCACGCACGCGCGCGCGCCGAATGCTGGAAATCTCAGCATCGTGTCAACTTCTCATCTTGGAAGGGGGAAAAAATGCTGGAATCTTTTTTTTTTTTTCAATTAAATTCCTAACGGACAGCCAGCATTTTTGGTTGTGTGTGTGTGTGTAATATCCTGTTGGCCCAAAATCAAATTAAAAATTAGGAAATGAAGAAAACACACAAAGAACGGATACATGTTGGGAAGAAAGGAAAACACAAGAGACGTGTGCGTGTGCGTGCGCGTGTGCGTTTTGTCTCAGCCGCAGCATGAAGGCGTTTGTCTCTGAGCGGAATTACAAGTGGTGGGCTGAACGAACTCTCCAGTGGTCGAGAAGAAAGACAACGCAGAGGGTCGGTCTGTGTGCGGAAGATGCGGAGCAGCCAAAGTGGATTTGTGACCTCTAATTAAATCCAATTGCCCTTCTCACCTTTTGGGACGACCTTGCCCCGCGCCGGGCCACTGCCCTCAAAGTGGGTACGGGCACGCTGCCCATCGCGGCTGCCCATCGGCTGTCAATGTTGCAACTGCAGGGTCACATGGTCACATGGTCGTAGAGATAGACCGATTTTTTTTTTTCAGGGCCGATACCGATTATTAGTGATCAAGGAGGCCGATCACCGATATTTGGAGCCAATATTCTTTTTTTTCTATTCTTTGTTGCAATGTCTTGCATGTTTAATGAACAACTTTTCAGACTTTTCAAAATGTATAATATATATATATTTTTTTTTTATAATCTTAGACAATAGACATCCTTTTAAATTTCTAACAAAATGTTCAGGGAGCTCTCGAGGTGATCGGTATGTTTTAACAAGTTAAATGGCAACTTAAAAAAGTAAAGAAAACAGCTCTCTAAAGTTTTCTACGGCAAAGTTGTTTGGAAGGGTCAGCAGCAACTCTCATAAAGTTAACTGAAAATTGAAATAAATCGTTTCCAGGGATTAAAATGGTTTTATATCGGCCGCCAGATTATTTGTTTTTTGAAAAGCTGATACTGATATTTGTCAAAATGCCCAATATTGGCGCCAATAATCGGCCTGTCTATCCCTACATGGTACATTTATTTAAAAAAAAAAAAAAAAAAAGTTTTTTAAACTTACAACACTAAACAGAAATGTCACAAAAAGTATATACAGTAAAAAGGATGATCTCATCTCACTTTACTTATGAATTGTGTGAAATCTAGACGTGTTTAATCAAACAAAAAGTTACTTTTTAGTTGTATGAATAGCAACAGGAGGATAAACACAAAATCACATCGTCAAAAAAAAAGAAAAAAAAAAAAAGTTTGTCTCTCGAAATCAGCCACAACTGTCCAGTAGTGGAACCCCAATTTAATATTTCCCGCCACTGCCCACATCTGGCTCAGCTAAGTAAACAAAAACACGTTGCCCCTTAGTGGTTGGAGCTATAAACAAATCTAAACAGCATTTTTAAGGGGGTGGGGGGGTGGGGGGGGGGGCTTTCCCTTGTCCCTTCCACGTCTATCCGTCTCCTTCAAGAGGTAAATTCTTAGCAACCGTGGCGGCATATCATGTGAGCAAAAAGCTCCACATGGATCCACACAGCGCAGATATGAAAGTTTGATATCAATGTTGACTAATTTGAAGCATGACAGAATTGCCCCTCGCATCCCCCCTCATCCGTCAAGCTGTCACATAAAAGGTCTCGGGAGTCTAGACTGATGCTATCAAAGGGGGGGAAAAAAAAGAAGCTCAATTAGCTTGTAATAAATTCTCATTTCTTGGCCAGCTCGGCGCGGGCCAGCTGACGGGCCGAGGGTCATTTGAAACTGGCACTCAGCAAGCGCAAGCCCCAAACGTGGTGCCAGCCCCCCCCCCCCCCCCCCCGTCCAACCCCCCCCCCCCCCAGACCGACGCACAGGCGTCTTCAAATGTCACCCGAACGCGCGCATGCCAATGCTGCGTTTGTTCCTCGCACGCATGCACGCGCGCACACGCCAGTGAAAATGTTCCAACTATTAAAATGTGCACATGATTTGGATAAATGACGACGACGCGATGACAAAAACGCGAAAGAAAAAAATATCTTATAGTTAGCAAACCTCCGACAATCAACAAAACTTAATGCTCTTTCGTGGGCAACATTTTGTTCACGTGACCTTTGACCCTTTGAATGTTGAAAATGCCATGCGTGAAAAGTGATTGACGTGAAATAAAAATCTTCAAACTTCTATACTTTACACGCACAATCACACGTACGGGCACAGGAGATTCTTTACATAAAAATAAAAAAAAATAAAAAATCTCTTTTACGTCATCATAACCACGTTGGAGTCATGAACACCCACAAAGTTCCCATGAGGCACAACTTGGCTGGAATTTGCATTACAAACACTCTGACTGCACTTCTGTGCATATACAATACAATCAATGTGCTTTTTTTTCTTCCTCTGCTACTATTAGCATCTATTAGCATGAATGCACGTTTCAAATAGGCTGCATTCGTCTGCTTGCAGCGCGTGCGCGTGCGCGTGCGCGCCGGAGAACGTCAACCCTCCTGGAGAGCGTCACAGTCACATCCTCGCATATTGTCACTTCTTCTGCTTGACATTTTGTTTTGTTTTTTGCAAAATATGTCAGTGCGCTTTAGCCAGAGCTTGATTGAAGCGCTTTTTTTTCGAAAATAAAAAAGCGCGCGTGGCTCATTAGAGCCAAATATCCCAAAGCAGACCAAAAGACAGAACAGAATGCTAAAAAAGTGTGTGAAGTCTCTGAGAAAGCAGATCAGAGACTCCAAAACCGGGACGTCTATTTATCAAGCAGATGCCGGACCACAAACTGACCCAGCAGGAGTTACTGCACGATGACAAGCTTGTTCGACGTTTGAAATATTCAGGGAACAATTCCGATCATAAACTATCGCTCAAAGCGCAAAGCAAGAGACGGAAATGACCAAAAAATAGTAGTAGTAAAATAAAAATAAAAATATGTAAATGAGCTAACAAGAGGCACTTTGAGAAGCATTTTCCCACAGAACCGAGCCGGCAGGACGCATCGCAGCTCGTCCGTGTGAACTTGAGCAAGTTTTCTTTTCCACGCCAACGAATCGACAACGAGCCAATCAAAGTGCATCGAATGTGCGATTAAACTCCAGGACGGTGTTTGGGCGCCAGTCCAAAGCGGAACAAACAGAAAAAAAGCAAAAGCAAAAGCAAACACTTACCTGACTGCGCTGCACTGGTTCGGATGAGCAGCAAAGTGGCGAAGGCGCAGGCGACGAACTTCATCTTGGCGAGAAGGCTGATGATTGTCACGTTCGACTCCCCGCAACTCACATGTCCAATTAGGATATCCCGCTCGTGTCTCAAGCGTGCAACAATCAAGGCAAAATGTTGGAATCGCTCGCTTGGTCTCTCGCACCTCCGGCAGCAGCGGCAGCAACAACCTGAGCCCTTTTTTTACGCGCCGCTTGCGCTTGCCTGTGTTTGTTTACGAGTTCCGAAGCTGCCGCTCGGATCGCTTTCCGCTGTGGATTGTGCGAGACAGTTTTTGCCCGCACGCTGACGCGGTGCTGGTGGCTGGGGGCGCGCGCGCGTGCGTGCGCGCGAGCGAGATTGTGAGCGCCGGCTACCGAACACGCCTCCGCAATGTGACAGACGTTTGACGCAGCCAATTACAACGGCTAAGAGACATTTAAGGAACGCGCTGTCCCCGGCTTCAAGGTCCGACCACGTCAGCGATCAGCTTCCGTGGTTTTAATAATGCACCTGTGACCTCGTCACCTGCGGCACAAAAGGCCACCTGAGCACACAACACATGTTCACGTTGGGAAAGTTTCCAACGCTGAATTACGAGAAGTCAGCAAGCAGAAATGGGCAAACTTTTATTTTGTTTTATTTTTCATTATTTATTTATTTATTTTGTTTGTTTGTTTTCTAACACAACAATTAATAAAATGTATGATAGTCAAATATGAATGTGTATATCTAAAAATAAAAATAAAAAATCCATCTAATTATTTTATTTGCATTATTCATAATTAAAGTGAGTTAAATGTTTAAATGTAAATGCTAATTTAATTGATATACAAATACAAAAATGAATTAATCACTTAGTTAGATTCATCAGATTATAATGTAGGCTATATTTAAGAGTCATTGATGCTGTCACGCCACACGAGGCAGGAGTGCTGCCAATTTCCCCTTCATTTGTCTGAAAGTGACTCCAACTGATCGTTATTGTTCAGATGTGATCAATGGAACGTGACGGAGTCGCTGTGGGTCGTGAAAACAAAAAGTAAGGTTGAGAAGTTGATGGAGTGAGCAAAAGTGTGAGTCATGTCCTTTCCTCTGCTGCCATCTAGCAGATGTTATGGAGAAATGCACAACTTACATGTTAGTATTCATGATGAACAGAAGAGGGGGCTGCAATATCAAGCGAAGACATCCACAATGCTCTTGCTTGTTTTTGAGCCCCACCGGTTGCCGTACATTTCGGCCTTTATATGCTCAAGTGGTTCGCGTTTTCTTTCGCGCCTTTTCCTTTCTTATGCGCACTTTCGATTCTGCCTTGACACACCCACAGGCGTCACCCGGTGAAAAGTCCACAAGAGGAGCGACCCACTGAATTCTGAGGGACAAGCGCGCCCATTTGGGCTGATTAGGTGCTGATGCAGGGCGCCGCCGTGGACTCTAGAGGGCGCCAAAGATCGTCTGAAAATTCACGCCTTCAATGTCAATTTTGTATCTGCAGTATATTTGAAGGGAAGGAAGAGAAGGCGAAGGAAATATGCCAGCCAGGAAACCGCAGCACAGCCTGGAGTTGTTCCTGAAGGCAGCTTGTGATGTGATGTTTGTCACCGGTGAGTGTTTGTTGGGTATAATTAAAAAAAAAAAAAAAACATTTAAATGTGCTTATGTTACTTCTAAACTTCTGTCTGTTTTCCTTTGAGCCAACGTCTGAATGTTTGGAATATTTTGTGCAGCATTTCAAAATAAAGGACAGGGAAAAAAATGGTGTAAATAAACCACTTTATTATTTCAGGTGACTACTCAAGCATCACTTGTGGTTTGAACGTTGACTTAAGAGAAGCAGTTATATGGAGTTCTTCAGAACAGTCGAGTTGAATTGAGCGATCAACATGTGTTAAACACAACATGCTACACAGTTCATGCTAAACATTCTAAACATATTTGCCGCAATGCTGGAGGGGATTCATGCGTCCTCCTCAGGTCTCAGCAAGCGCACCTGCTCTCCATCGACTGCGAGATCACAAGAAGGCAAAATTGGACTTCACATGTTCGTCCCAGGTGTCTTTTTTTTGCCGATAGCAGAAAAATCAAGATGTTATGCTGTTGTTTTGAGTGCCTTGACTTTAATAAGCTCTCATTTCAGACTTATTTCAATCATCCGGTTGAGACACGGGTTCCGTGTGCATGACCATCACTTTCACAACATATTTGCTCACCATTTGAACATGTCCTGAAATGGGGAAATTCCACAGCTCCACACAGGCAGACCATTTATGCAAATAATCGGGTGAAGACGACAGCCACGTTTTCAGTGATGCTGTGACATCAGTTGAGAAACAGTCAAGCCGGAAAAAAAAAAAAAAAAACAAGATCTGAACTTGTATTCGAGCGGCTCCGAAACCACAAGTGAAAAATGTCTCGTTGGACTCAGCATCATTTTGTGTGTCTGGCTCAAACAGAGGACTCGATTCCATAACTTCTGCCTGACGAGGTTCGATTCTGACTTCATGATCAACAAGCGTTTGTGGTGCAGCTGGCCGGACACCAAACGGACACCAAACGGACACCAAACGAGTTCAACTCGCAAGACAAACTCGCTTGTCTCGATACGGCGTGTTCATTATGAGGGACAAGTCGCTTTTGAAAGTCTTGTCGTATCCCGTACGAGGTTTTCGCGTGGCCCATTCATACAATATGTTCTCTTTATTAATGATGTGTTTGTGGAACCCACCTTACTATCCATCTCAGGGGGCAGCCATTTTGCCACTTGCCGCCGACTGAAAATGACATCGCAGTTGCTCAGGGCTCGGATAACGACCAATCGCGGCTCACCTGTTTTCTGAAGCTGAGCCGCGATTGGTCGCCGATATGGATTCATATCAGCCCTCTCTCAGAGGTGGGCGATCCTCAAGGGCCAGAGTCCTGCATCCAGTAGATGTTTCTCCTTCTCCAACGCACCTGATTTATATAGTCAGCTCATAGCAAGCACTTCAGAACCATGATGACGATCCTGATCATGACAATTAGGTGTGTTGGAGGAAGGACATATCTAAAACGGGTCTCCTAGTCCGGTTCTCGAGAGCCCTAATGCAGCCTGTTTTCCATGGCTCCCTCCTCCAACACACCTGAATCAAATAATAATAATAATGATAAATAATAATTAGCCAAGCCTTCCTGGTTATTTGATTCAGGTGTGTCGTAGGAGGGGAATATGGAAAACAGGGGCTCTCGGGGACTGAACTTGGAGACCCCTGATCTAAAACCTGCAGGACTCTGGCCCTCAAGGACCAGGATTGCCCACCCCTGCCTCGGGTAATTGTTGCCTGACTCGTTTTGTCTCCCCCTACAGGCACAAGCAAGGAAAAGCAAGTAATAGACACATTTTCACTGCAAGACCTAAAGTAGTGCAATCAAGTCCTTGATATGGATCAAAATCATCTTTGCTTTTCGCCCCAACTGACCCTTGACCTCCCCGAAACTACTTCCACGACCGCCAGCTGAGCGGCCGGCTCATCCGCGACCCGCCGGCCGGCGTTCTTGCTCCATTCATTGGAGTGCCGATATTGGTCACTCTGCTCGTGACGGGCCTGGTGGTGTGGAGGATTAAACGCACAGAGCGCGTTCACTAGAGACAGAATTCCTTTTATATGGATCCCTCATTTTTCCAGCAGGCGGTACGGATGAGCTCGCCACAGCTCGTGTCGTTTGAAATTGTAAATCCGTATCAGTCTCTCACCGTGTTATGACGATCGCCGATATCAGCTACATACTGTAAATGGTTTGACATCATAGAAGCTCAACAGTAAAAAAAAAAGAAGTTTTTTTTTGTATTCTTCCAATTCCATTATCTGCATTCTTGAGTGCTCTCTGTCCGCTCTCTGTCATTTACTACTGCACCAATGGAAATCAATTCCAGACAATGGGAACTTCCGTAGCCAACTGAGGCAAACTCTCATCCTTTGGATGCATGGTTTTAAATGTCATTTTCGTAGACTGCGGCTGCCGAGTCTCTGGTGCATCTCGCAATTTGGAAACAAAAGGTAGACTGCCTTTTAGACTCGTAAAAAGCATGTCAAAGTGGTGGCGCTGGTGGTGTAAGCTGATTTTTGGTGGATTTGATGGAGGTGCATGACGGCAGACTGATTTGGTACTCTACGGACGTGTGGTGGACATCATTGCATTGCATTGTGGTCTCCAATTTCCCACGTCACATGCGCGGCGTCATCCGCAAGGGGAGATCTTGCAGTTGGCTTGTATAAACGCACTTTGGACCCGAGCGAGTACATGTCTGCTTCTGCATTGTCAAAGACTGTGTGCACTTCGACCGGCCTGATTGAAGGACAATGAGGGGAGCTGATTCAATTCGCCGGGAGTCGGCCGCATTCCATCCCACAACTAAGAGAAATGCCTCATTCTATCACACGCTAGTCAAGCAAAAACTGGGCATGAAAATAGCAGGATAGGAATCGTGCGTACTCAAATGTCGAAAGCAGACCAGTGAGTGATTGTTACAAATGACAAAAAAATAGCAACAAAAATAGAGCAACCAAAACACAAAAAAATGTTGTTGTTGTTTACTTGTGGAAAAAGTCCTCTTTGAAAAGGTGCTCTTAATAATCACTGCAAAAGAATTAAGTGCAAGATGGAAAGGATTAGTTTGCATGAAGTACACCAACAAAACACAATACAAACTACGAGTTTCGTTTTTGGTTTCGCTTGACTTTTATTCAAAGTTGCGCAAGCTAGCTTTTGTCATTTTGCAACTCTCACGAGTCCAGCCACAGAAGAGACCCTTGTTTTTGCGCTATTCACATTCGTGTCCGGCAGAAGGATCAAGGTTTCCGAGCCAGCATGTAGAAATATTTGACCACCAAGGTGAGCTCCGTTTCTGGCGAGGAAACCCGCATGGCAGCCAGCAGTCTGAAATGGAAAACCGCTTCCGTTCGTTACGGTTAATTGAGAAGCAAGCCAGTATTTCATGCAGGTTCGGTGCCTGTCTTTTATTTTCAGCGTTCCCCAATTTCCCTTTGTCAAAATGACTGCTGTGAAATTAAAGTTGTGAATATATTGCCACAAATAATTCATGAAAAGCTTTTATAATAATAATGATAATAATATTTGTAATTGAACGTACATAGTGGCCTTTCAAGGGCCCTTATTTAATGACCCTTATTATTCTTTATTCCTCCTCCATATGTTTTTCTCTTTTGCATGGCAATGAATGGTCGTAATCTCATCGAAGCAGCGGCAAACTTTTCATGCGATTTACAGGACGCAAGCACTGACACATTAATCGGAGGCGCGGTACGAAGTTCAATGTTCAGTGACTTCCTAACTGAGGCCGTTTTTTTTACGTGTCAATGTCTCACTTGTTCCTGATGTCCTCAGAAAGACGCTGGGCCTCCGCGGCATCCTGGTGCTTCAGATTCTGGTAGCCGGTAAATGTTTCTACCATCCCGATGAAACGGTTTACCGTCACCGTCCTATAAATCTTATGACAGCCGTTCCTGGACACACAAAAAAATGTCAACGGGCCATATTGTGTCAATGTGACGTTTGCTTGCGTGCAAATAGCTGCTCAGCCGTTAAGTGTAAAACATAACAACTAAGAAACCAAGTCAATCTTTTTTGTCAACTATTGAAAGGGTGTCTGTAATCATGTTGTTCTGGATTTCTTTCTAATTTACTAAGGCGCGTTCCTACACGCCTCCTTTCTCTGCCCATTTCTTTGAAGCTAAGCAGGTCAAAGTGTTAACATTTTTTAAGCTCGAACTGGAACCTGTGACATACTTTTGAAAACAGGTTTATTTTAGGGGCACTCGGAACTTTGACAGCTATGACTCTATTTTTGAGGTATGTTGACGAAACATGTTATTAAGGCATTTCAAATGTGCTCAGATTGCAATGGTATGGAACGTGTTCCAGTTCATCCTTCAGGCACGTAAATGAAACATGTTGTTAAGACAAATTGCAAACGGGGAAAATTGCATGGAATCAAAAAGATAGGACACTTACCACTGTTTGTCCGGAAAGGGGCATGCGTCAAACATGTCGAAGTAGATTTGTGAGGGGCAGGATTGCAGGCAATGGTTTTGGAAAGGGAGCAGAGCTGCATTCAACTATTCATATGATTAAAGACAAAAAAAAAACAAAAAAAAAAAACATGCTGGTGAAAGCAGACGTGCATCATAAATCATCAGGATAAAGCACACAAACAAATAGTGAGCGTGATATTTGTGATGTGAGGAAACAGCAAAGTCATTTGCGTAAAAAAGTCGATTGCAAGAGAAGAAAAATGTGACATTGAAGCTCCGTTGTCCTGACTGGCATCAATCGTGCGTGATACTTGGCACGGCTGCCGGGAGGTGGGCCGTGTTGGGGATGTTGCAGACCCGCGCAAAGTGGCTCCTTTTCCTCTCATTGAAATTATTCGTGCGCTAGAGTTTCGAAAATCAGGAATGGCATTGGAGCCCGCGGTCCAGATGCTCGCGAGGGTTCTTGGAAAGAAGTGGATTCTGTTAGAGTAGACAATATTAAGTATTGTACTCTTTGCGTGTTCAATTAACTGAATGGTGAGATTCTGGTGAAGAAGTCCCTTTGCAAAGGTAAATAATTATCAGAAGCTTCTGGTGACAAAAGCTGACGACACTGAAGCCGTGTTCTATCAGGTTGTGTGTCCGGCTCTCCGTCACATCCTTATTTATTAAAAAGTGGGCGAATACGAAATGTCTCCGCCCATCAGCCCACAGCACACTTGGTTACAACTCAGTGAATACAAGAGAATCTGTTCCCATGGGTATAAATCAGATTAGAGAAAAACAATAATAATAAGCCTGTGACTCCCTTCCGACCGGCAGAGACCGGCCCTCCCATTAAAGATAGCAAATGTACAAACCCGTTGCCCTTTCTCATGAAAGTAACACAGATAAGAATACAATTCTATTCATTGAGCCATACTGCTATAACTAAATCCAAAACGGCTAAAATATAAATTGAAACTAACAAAACAATGTTAATAACTCATCAATTCAAATCAGTTGCGGCTTCATCATAAGCATGATCCACTCGATGTCAAGGATCAGGTTGAATGTTTTGTTTTACGCCTCACTATTAGCAAATCAAGCCGAGCGCGTTGTCCTCCTCAGTCCGGTCTCAGGGTTTGTGTCTCCCGTTGAGTGGAAGTGTTCCTTCCTTTTACGAGAATATGTGAAAAGTTTCTTACCTTCTGCCACTCAACACCAACACATGATTTTCATTCCTAGTCTGCTTTTTTTGCTCTTCAATCACGTTGCTACGTGCTAATGAGGGTAACAAGTGTTAATATTAATGTCTCTATTGTGCTGCTATTGGCTAGCTATTGGTTAGCTATTGCTATTGGTGCGTGCGTGGTGTAGCCTCATGGAGTAGGTCATGGACATAAGATTGTTTTGAGCTCCATTTTGAAGTATTTGTATTGAAGACAAAATGTAAAAAGGCAGACACAAACAGTGCTAAAGTCAATTTGGTTTGTTCATATGTTTTTTTGTGTCTGCACTTCACCCATTCACAGACTTGTACATGCATTATTATTATTTTGTAGATTCAAGCACATTTCTTTTTTTTTGATGTGTATGTAATGGATGTTTCTTTTTTTTTTATAACATAGTACAGACAAACATAGTCAAAAAACAATCATTCTGTTTTAAGGTAATGTCAACATATTTTATATGTTGTGTGTTTCATTTAAAATAACATTTCAAAAATAAGTCCAAGGTCCATTTTTGTTCATTCTCGCTGTAAACTGTGGGGAGCTGCTTTACTCCAGAAACTTGCGTACCGTCAATGAGTATGTTAAGGAGCTGTTGTATCAAAAAGAGTACCTTATTTGATTTGGGATATGTTTATATCTGAAGTCCTTTTCTCCTTTGCATAACTTTTATTTGATTCGGTTTACTCTCTGACTTCCCATGCAATTTTGGGAGCGGAAAATAATCCCAAACCACAACAAGGTACCGTATATCACAATAGCGCCTCTAAACCTCTGATCCTAGAATCGCCTCTGGGTCAAACTATTTTGCAACATTTTTGCCATCAGAGTTGCGAATAAAGCTTGTTTCAGCTGACTTTGGATCAGTGACAGAGTATAATTTAAAATGTACAAATTTCTTACTACATTTTATTACATTTTTCCACACTCACTGCTATTTTGAAAATCTTTGCTGTTGAGCTTCCCTAATGTCCGACCGAGAGAGTGAAAATTGGAATTTGCACTCACAAATGAGAACGCAAATGTGAAATTCAAAAGGAATGTACCAAAACCCAGAAATGAAGATCATTGAAAATCACCTCTTTACAGATCTTGTTAAGTGCACTTGTGGCGTGGCCGTACTCCAGCTCCCGGTCCGTCACGTTGCCCATCACAGCCAAGCAGCCATTGGGCTTCAGTACCCGCTCAACCTCCTTCAGGAACCGCGGGCGGTCGAACCAGTGGGCCGCCGTCGTGGATGTTACAAGGTCCACATGGCCGGACTCAAACGGCAGTTCTTCTGCAGGACTCTGCCTGCATGTGGGAGGCGGCCGTAAAGAGGAGCGTGAGGAGGAGGAGGAGGAGAGACCTTAGAAAAGTACGGACCACATACAATATTCATACCCTGGAATATATATATATATATATATATATATATATTACTCCAAACGTTGGTTCATAAAGTCTTTGTTCCCCCATATTTGTATGCATTTGCCCGATTAAATAACCCTTTCATTAATTATAATTAAATAGTCTGTTTATCACATTTTAAATGAGAATAGCTATCATTTATTTATTTATTTATTTACATCTTTTACACACACATTTTAACGTTTTTTTTTTTTTTTTTTTTGCTTTATCTACGAATGACCTTGGCTAATCTGTCTGTTCACATTTGGTTTAGAATTTTTAAATACATTTTTTTGTGAGCTGCCCGTTTTCCGAAAATGCATGCTGCTTAACTCGCTGACTTGGGGACGAAGAGACAGGACAACACCTTCGAAGGAATACTGAAGATGCTAAAAGGAATTCTTACAGAACACAGAATATTTTGACAAAAATGTCTTAATGACATGTTATTGGGACACCGCGGGCTCTATTTCCACACCCCGGCGCAAGTGGAGCGCAAAGCAGCTTGTCTACCAAATTCCTAAACGCTAAACTTGACCTGCCCCGGGCGGGCACAAATATGAAGATGCACCTGTTTCAGACACGTATATGAAAAGGTGCCTCAAGGAACATCTTTAATTTGGACTTTGTGTCTCCTTTAAGTAAAAATAAATGAATTCATCAATACTAACCTATATACAAAAAAATATATATATATATTTTTTTTTTACGCCGGAAAAGAGTGCATTACAAACAACAAATTTCAGTGAGCAACATTTGCATAATGCAATCTACCTGGCCATGCTCTCATTTCATCTCACCTGTATGAGACACCCTGGCAAATATTATTGGCGCGAGCCAGGTCCAGCTGAGCGGCACTAACGTCTGTCCCAACAACCTGGTGGAAGAACGGTGCCAAGAGTTTGGTTCCCCTTCCGTTCCCACAGCCAACATCCACTGCAAGGTTGAACTTGTTTTGCGTCTAAAAGGGAATTCACCACATTTACGATGACATTTATTTACACCTTTAAAACAAATCGAGCTGAAAAACACACAAATTAGAGTTTGAATAGGTTTACATACAGGGACACAGTGAGAGAAAAAATTGGGGGATATTCAGCGACGGGTGAGGATGCGTCGATTCCTATTCGACGAATTAAGGGCGGGGTTTAACCCGTCGTTCAGGAAACTATGCAAAAATTCACAAATTGCCAACACGTCACATGCGCATATACCTTTGATCTCATAAAGTCCATAATCTTGTTGATCAGTTCGTGTGGAGTCACTCGATACTTCAGGTAGGCAGCAACATGGCTTTTCTCCTCAAAAAGACGGAAACATTTAAAAGCCATAATAAGCGCTTATGAAAATGGATGGAACTTCCCGGCAGAAATGCACCAGACCGACCTCGACGAGCCGACTGTTCCAACTCGACACGTCAGTCAATTCTTCAAATATTAGTAGCGCGGAGTTTTGTCAAGAAGGAGCATCACTTATGGATGGGCGGGGAATAGCCCCGAGGGATGCGCAGGGTGTGAGCAAGTGCAGCAGGCACACAACATTTTCACAAGCAGCTAACATAGATTGATAATACTGCACAAATGAAAAAAGAAACCTTTGTAGTGTTATTTCAATCCGTTTTTTTTTAAAACAATACACAAACACAGTATGGGTACAACAATAAGCACAAAAAAGACAAAGAAATACAGTTGTGCTTGATGTTGAAGTTGATGCGAGTCAAGACTTGCATGTGAATTTTGGTGATGATTCATTGCGTTTAGATTTAGAACATTTACAACTGGGCTCACAGTGTGTGAACTTTCAACTGCAACTGCAACTGTATATGTACACATTGTTACAGTGCATGCAAAATTGTGTGCAAACAACCTCACTGTGTTGTCACAAAGTAAGCCAAGCCCATCACTTTCTTATTTTGTATTTATTTTTTATTTTTTTCTAAAGAGCTCAGTATTGTTCATTCGGTAATGTCACCATCATTGCTCTTTTTTTTATTGTATTTTTTATTTTATTTATTTTTTGTATGTGGGTGAGTATGTGTATGTGCGTGCGTGCGTGCGTGCGTGCGTGCGTGCGTGTATTTGTTAGCTCACCAAAAACCTATTAGAAAAAATCCCATACCGTTCACCTAAACCGAACACCGCCGTCAGGAGACCCGAGGAAGGACCAAAGAAAACCAAGGAAGGTGAAATCCAGCACCGACCAGACACCACCCACCGGGCCACCCACCAGAATTCTTCCCCAACCCCAGAAACATCTAAATTCCAACAAATCCAAAAAAATCAGGGAGACCTCAAGAGACCGAAGGAGAGACCGAGGAAAGGAAGGAAGGACAGACGAAGCCGCGTGAGATCCGCAGACACCAGCCAGCCTCCACCGATTCAATGACCTGAGGAGGAAGCAGAATGTGTCTGATGCTGGTGTGGTGGATCTGGCATGCATGAAAATCTCCACCAAAGAGGGGAGCTGTCGACCCCTGCCAGGACCGAGCAAGCGCAACACCTCAGGGCCCCCCAGGCCGCGGCAGCGCCAAAGGACGACCCCCGGGCCCCGCCAGGGCCACCGGCCGGAGAGCAAACCCAGGAGCTGGAGCGCCCCCCACCCCAACACGGCCCGCGCCCCCGACCCAACGCAGCAGGACGGGGCACTGCAGGCCCGCCAGGCACCCCACCGGCCCACAACCCCCGCACCCCCCACGACCCACCTGCCCCGTCGGGATGCCAACGAAAGCATTTGGGGTTAACAGATAGGGCATGGAGCTCCTCTACCCGCTTAGCGGATGCTATCGCAAATAGAAACGCCGTATTGCCAGACAGCCAGCGAAGTTCCCCTTCGGTTAACGGCTCGAAAGGGGACCTACATAATGCGTCGAGCACCAGACGAAGGTCCCAGGCGGGGACTCGAGGCGGATTCCTAGAATAAAGGCGAAGGGCACCCCTGAGGAAGGAGGTCACTTGGCTATGGCAACCCACAGACTGGCCATCCACTACAATATGGCAGGCCAAAATGGCCGCCGCGTAGAACTTGATCGTAGAAGGGGAACGCGCCTTATCGTATACAGATTGGAGCAATTCTAGAACAGTGGGAATAGGGCACGTCACGGGATCCCTCCTGCAACTTGCGCACCACTCCGTGAACAGCTTCCACCCGTTAGCATACAGCGAATGCCCTGGCATTAATGATCGTATGCTGAACAAAAGACGAGCATTCAGTCAGCAATGGGTCTCGACCCTTAGCGGCCAGACACACAGATGACCTCGCTGTTGGGACAGTAGATCCAACCGAGTGGGCAAGATCCACGGTTAAGAGGAGCAGAGACTGCGGAGGAGAGGGAACCAAGACCTACTGTCACTTTTCCGAAGCGGCTCCAAATGGCGCCCACCACCTCTGAGTGGGGACGCCAATCCCCCTGAGGCGGACGACGGCAGGAGAGGGAATCCACCGACTGGTTGCCAATGCCCGGGAGAAGCATGGCCCGCAGGCTGGCAAGACGATCGTACCAGGACATGGCGCCCTGCCACACCTGAAGTGCACAATCAGAGGCTGAAAACGCATTTAAAGCAATAAAAAGTGAATCTTGGCTCTCACATCCAAACTAAACGTTGTAGACTCCAAAATTGTGCTGTATTTTGTGTATTTCAGCATCCTGAAGATGATTCCAGCATGCATTTCATTGTGCGCATGTTCATTTTGAAGATGTTGGCAGTTTCGCCTAAAGTGTACAATCAGGGGCTGAATTTAAATGAATGAGGGGCACAGCTCGTAGTTCCAGCACATTGATGTCCCCTGCAGACCACATTCCTTGAGCCGTCCTGTGTTGCCAAACTGCACCCCATCCACTCAGGCTGGCATCGGGTACCAACCTCAACGGGACTCCCGCTGATAGAACAGACCAGGGATCCCGAGGTGCAAGAAGAGCACCCATGAACCGACTGGACACTCGGAGACGCTTCAGACGGTCCAGCAGCGGGTTGAGCCGGAAAGCGGAGCAGCCACCGTTGCAATGGTCGCAGCGACAGCAGGCCCAGTGGCGCAAGTTCCGTCAGGGACGTTAACTTGCCCAGCAGACGCAGAAAAAGGACGTAAGGCAGCATCCCATTGGCAAGGAAGAAAGAGACGAGGCGTAGCACATCGTTGATTGTCTGTGGGGACGGTCGAGCAGTTGGTGGTGTCCAACGACATCCCGATGAACAGAGTTTGCTGAGTGGGAACAAGAGAGGACTTCTCCAGGTTGACCTTGAGCCCAAGTCGTGACACATGCTGTAGAGGCGTAGACGTGTCTCGGGTTTGCCTGACCCCTGGACGGTGCGCACATCAGCCAGTCGTCCAAGTGAGACAGCACCTCGACTGCAGGGGGTGCAAGTGCCGCCTTCACTACACGTGTGAATACTCTGGGAGAGAGTGACAGCCCAAATGCTGAGAAAAGCGAGACGTGTCCAACTTTGAACGTTAGAACGCGCTAAGCATAACATCCATCCATCCATCCATTTTCTGTACCGCTTGTCCTCACAAGGGTCGCGGGGGTTGCTGGAGCCTATCCCAGCTGGCTTCGGGCAGTAGGCGGGGTACACCCTGAACTGGTTGCCAGCCAATCGCAGGGCACACAGAGACGAACAACCATACTCACAATCGCACCTATGGACAATTTGGAGTGTCCAATTCACCTGCCATGCATGTTTTTGGAATGTGGGAGGAAACCGGAGTACCCGGAGAAAAGCCACGCAAGCACGGGGAGAACATGCAAACTCCACCCAGGAAGGCCGAAGCCCGGACTTGATCTCACAACCCTTTGCACTGGGAGGCGGACGTGCTAACCAGTCAGCCACCGTGCCGCCTTAAGCATAACAGTGCGCACCAATTCCGCTCCAGCTGCAAAACGTTCAGAAGGAGAAGACGGGGCAGCAGAAACAGAGTCCATACTTGCCACAGAATCCTGGACGGAGACGTGGTCTGCTTGGGGGGGCAATTGGAGTGTTGCATCCGGCATGTCCACCAATGCATAGGGCAACGCCACTGCAGAGGCCTGAGAAACAGAAGGGTTTCGATCCCCCAACTGCGCCCGTATTGCCATCACACAAACGGCTCAACTGCAAGGCAATCTGGGAGTCGGCCCGACTCTTACTCCTCTGATGGTCAGGGGCAGCAGGAGAAGCACACCTGCATTTCGCTCGACCCCCGCTGACGATGACCGCCGCGCCCTGGTGAGGCGCAACATCAGTTGCGTTCACCGGAGTGTGGACCGCCGCAGCAGCGGTCGTCAAGACGGCAGTCAGTGCGTCCCTCATCGGGCAAGAAGGAGCCGCCGCAGTGTTTACAGCGAGCGTCGTCGTTCACCGATCGACGGTGCAATGAGTGCAAAATCATTGGAACAGTTTCAACTTAACAATTTACAACATATATTAGTTACACCTGAAAAGAAAAGGGGCTGACGGGATGAAGCCGAAGTTTAATTCCCGTCCCCAGAATACACTTAAGACGCAGTTATCAAGATGTTGATTCATTTGGTCTCTTGAGGTCTCCCTGATTTGTTGGAATTTCGATGTTTCTGGGGTTGGTGAAGGACTCGAGTTGGTGGCCCGGTGGGTGGTGGGTGGTGTCTGGTCGGTGCTGGATTTCACTTTCCTTTCTTTGGTCCTTCCTCGGGTCTCCTGACGGCCTCACGACTCTGGCTGGATTCTGAAGTGTTCGGTTTAGGTGAACGGTATGGGATTTTTTAATAGGTTTTAGGTGAACTAATGCATACACACTCACACGCACGCACACACATACAAAATAAAAATTTATAAAAAAAATGTAAAAAAATAAAAAATATATAAAAAAGAGAGCAATGATGATGACATGTCAAATCGGTAAAATTACTGAATGAACTGAGCTCTCCAGAAAAAAAAAAAAAAAGATGTTGATTCATTAATTATCAAGAGGTTGATTCATTCATTGTTAGGAGATCCAAAACACTGTAATACGTCACTGTCGTTCAGTCCCAATAAAAAAAAGTTTCCATCAGTTCATCATCCCAGTAGTGTTTGTTAATCGAAAGTTGATTTTGTCCCTCATTGTTCAGTTCAGTCCAGTTGCGCTGGATAGTTGAGGACACGCCAGCAGAAGCATCCCAGCCAAGATCCTCCCCGTTTTCAACTTCCAGTGAGGGAAGGGGTCTTGTGGTGTTTTATTTATTGATTGATTGATTTATTAATAACAGCTTATTTTTTTTTATTCAGTTGGTTCGACTCGATTTTATGTGTATGATAGCGTGCGGATCTGTTAGATAAATGTATCTTAAAATTACATAGCATATATTTTATATATTTTTTTCTTATATCCAAGGTCAGCGACCCACAGATCCATCGGATTGAGACGACATCATAAACAATCGCATTCACCTTAAGTTCCAGTCCGACCAACATGTTTGTTGTGGAGTGCCATCGAAGTTGTATGCAAAGTGACTGTCGGCGACTTCCCGTCTTAGTTGGCAATGACCGTCATAACAGTCGACTAATTTTGGTTTGGGACTGTTGTTGTGTCCCCTGTGACGGACGGACGGACGGACGGGGAAGGCAGCTGGACAAAGAATCAGATGACAGTCAGGGTTGCTATGATTGGGGGTGGGTTCCCACTGCGGAAGGTCAGGGCACTTTTTTTGCTTTCGGTCGCCGTCCCTTGTTGAGCACACAGCATGCGAGACGCAATGTGATCGTCTTGAGCTTTGGTTAATCCGTGTTTTTGTTTTTTTTCTTCACAGCGTATTAGACGGTAAAGAAGAAAAGGGCGAGGATAAACGTGCAGCTGATCTCAGGCCAGTAAACGGCGGCACACATCGGAGTTGTTTATACTGGATTCATCATGAAGGCAGCTTGTGTTGTGTTGTTCATCACTGGTGAGTGCTTGTCGAGAAAAAAGAGGATTTGCAAGCATTTCAATGTGCTCATATATTCCATTTGACCACTTATGTTTGTTTTCTTTTGAATGTTTGGAATATTTTATGCATAACGTTCAGGGGGGGTGGTGGGGGGGGGGGGTAATGTCAATAAAACATATTCTTTGAGATGACCACTCAAGCAATTCTTGCGGTTTCAACTTTGACTTGAGAGAAGCAGTTACATGTGGTGCTTCAAGGAAGTCAAGTTGAATTTAGAGATCAACATATGCCAACTTTTCTGAAATTGGACTCGACATAATCACACCAGGCACCACTGAAATAGCAAAAAACGGATGGAAACGTTTTTATTTTTGTTGTCGTTTTTGACAAAAGTGTCTTCCATTTAATAAACCTCTTGTTTGGAGACTTATTTAAATCTCCCTGCTTAGCAAACATCACAAGTACACAATCTTTTGTGGACACGGCTTGTGTGGGCATGATGATGACAGATAAGAAAAAGTAAAGCAGGAAAAACCACTTTTTATACAGCAGCCATTACCCAGCATCACATATGAAAAATGTCAAATTGACCTCCCGCTCTGCAGCATGCGTGTCCGGCTGCAACAGAGAACTCTACGAGAGAGTCCTCGATGACTTCTGCCTGGCTACGTTCGAGTCGGACATGATGGCCGTCGACAAACGTTTGTGGTGCAGCTGGCCGGACACCGCACGGTGAGTTCAACTTACAAGACGCACTCACTTGTCTCGACACGCGAGTGAGGTGGCGCTTCGGAAGGTCTTGTCGTGCGCTATGCGGCGCCGGTCCTCAACTCAATTGGCAAATTGACCGCACATTTAAAAACACCCAACCACAATAATGTCATTTTCTGCTCTTTTATTCAATTGTAAACATGTTAATTAATTGCCAAAAACTTCCATTTCTTAAATAATTCCCATTATTTTTAGTCTATTGTTCAAATATACCTTTCATCAATTTATTTTTGGGCAAATATTCAATTGTGAAAATCTTTCAAGGAAGGATCCCCATCACTAGTTCTGAACGCAACAATTGAATTTTCACATTATTTCAAGCATTTCCTTAATGGACAAATATATGTCCTCTCCTCTCGCACGTGTTTTCAAAGCCAAAACGTCCTCCATAAATGTTTTCGTCTCCTCATGACAGAATCGTACATACGCCAGAAAATGGGAATCGTTGATCGATTCAGCCGCAGCTCGCAAAATACGCCGGGCACTTTGGACGGCGCTATCCATCTGGGAGCGCACATCCTCCGAGTGCAGCTCTCCTCTAAAACTGAATATATTTCCCTGCCCAGTACATATTTTGGGATATTCCGGATGAAAGGGTCTCGCGCTCCAGCTTCCGCCAGTTGGGGAACCGTGCTGTACAGCAATGCAGGTCGGATGTGGCCCATTACTTCACGTCTCTTGCTAAATGGATTTGCTTTTAATTTGGGAGTTGTATAGGCCAACTTCAATAATTGGTTGTCATGATTTTCCATTTTCCATTTTACGTTCCTGTCCTCACCTATGGTCACGAGCTGTGGGTCGTGACCGAAAGAACGAGATCCCGGATACAAGCGGCCGAAATGAGTTTCCTCCGCAGGGTAGCCGGACTCTCCCTTCGAGATAGGGTGAGAAGCTCGGTCATCCGGGAGGGACTCAGCGTCGAGCCGCTACTCCTCCATGTTGAGAGGAACCAGTTGAGGTGGCTGGGGCATCTGGTTCGGATGCCTCCTGGGCGCCTCCCTGGGGAGGTGTTCCGGGCATGTCCTACCGGCAGGAGGCCCCGGGGACGACCCAGGACACGCTGGAGAGACTACGTCTCACGGCTGGCTTGGGAACGCCTTGGGATCCCGTCGGAGGAGCTGGCTGAAGTGGCTGGGGAGAGGGAAGTCTGGGCTTCCCTGCTAAAGCTGCTGCCCCCGCGACCCGACCCCGGATAAGCGGAATTGAAGACGGAACGGAACGGAACGGAATGATTTTCCATTACTGCTGATTTCAAATTCAACAAAATTTACGATATAAGAATTGATAATTATTTGATTTTTATTTACAGTCATACAAAATACCTCCATGGCAAAAATCGATGGAGCAAACACCTTTTTCTGTCCACAATGTTGTACTTAAGGTACAGTGGCATGGGGTAGTATCTTCTAAGGTTCTCGTTTGGACTTTTTGCAATTTGGAAACGGTTTCGAAAACTTAATAATCAAATATACAAGGTTAATTACGTGTGGAATATTTCACTTTGAGGTACATTCTAATTCTGACAGTGTGGAAAATAATGCTACGGCGCACTGAGACCACTGGTATGCATTTTGCTTTCTTCTGCCCCCAACTTCTCGCAGCTAAATTTAGCAGTGTTAAGACCAGATGCGTCTCTGGCGTCACTCGCAAGGTCATCAACAGAGTGACATTTCCGGTTCACGCTGTCTTTTGCCAAGGTGTGTTTCTAGACCACCTGCAGGTTCCCCGGGAAAGAAGTAGGCTGCCATGAAGGGCTCTTCAAAGACAAAAAGCTTGTGTGGGGGGGGGGCTAATGTCGTGCAATCAAGTCCTTGATATGGATCAACATCATCTCTGCTTTTCACCACAACTGACCCTTGACCTCCATTTCCCTGTGCTATTGGATGCAGGATCTATGAGGGTCTGACTAACTGCACGTACCAGGTAGCGTTGAGGATGGACTGCTTCTGGCCCCATCAGACGGTCGACCGCTTCTTTGCGACGGTTCACCGAACCTACTTCCATGACTGCCGGCTGAGCGGCCGGCTCGTCCGCGACCCGCCGGCCGGCGTTCTTGCTCCATTCATTGGAGTGCCGATGTTGGTCACTCTGCTCGTGACGGGCCTGGTGGTGTGGAGGAGTAAACGCACAGAGGGTGTTCTATAGAGACAAACTTACAATAGAGCCCTTATTTTCCAGCAGGTGGCGCAGTTGTGCTTGCCATAGTAGTTTGGAATTGTAAATATTTATAGGGTGAGAGCTGCGTCAGCTGATATGTGGTACCAGAGCAGCCCCAGTGGAATACAACTCGAGATAATTAAAATTGAAAAAAAAAAAAAAAAAAAAAAAAGGGACTTTACCAAACTGAACCAAACTGTCCTCTTTGGTGGACATAAGATTTCACCTCAAAATCAAATGTGTGCTATTTTGCAAAGATGCTCATGATGCTTAGAATGCTAAGACAAAAAAAAATAAATAAATAAATAAATAAATAAATAGAATGCTAAGACAAAGCAATATTGAAAGAATGTTAACATCCTTTAGTTTCGAATAAGTCCACCAAGCAAAACAACAGTTTAGTTTTGACTTTAGCTTTAGTTTTATTCAAAGCTTATTGAAAGTGCAACTCTTAGGAGCATAAAGAGAACTCGTGTCCGGCAGAAGGATCAAGGTTTCCGAGCCAGCATGTAGAAATATTTGACCACCATGGTGAGCTCCGTTTCTGGCGAGGACACCCGCATGGCAGCCAGCAGTCTGAAATGGAAAACGGCTTCAGTTCATTACTGAGGGGGGGCGTTCAACGCCTGGCTTATTTTTAGCAACTCAACTTTATTTGTATTTGTGTCTATCGTACAATCTGTGCAAATCAAAGTGTCACTTCAAAAAGGGCAATTCAAAATCAAGCCATAAAACCTGGCAACAACAAAAAGCAATGTTAAATCATAAATCTTAAGTAAATGATTAAAAAAAATGGCTGAGCGCACGAGTGGTAGGCGGATCGATCCAAATATCGATACCAAGTCAGTATCGATATTGAATCGATGCCGGCACTATAATATCGATCTAGTGGTTTAGTTTCAGTTTGGCACTTTTAAGCACTGCTGCGGTTTGGTCAAATGAAAAACAGGGAAGTCACATTAGCCACAGGCACACGTGCTCCCGCTCTTGTTTATTTAGGTTGAAAGAGAAGCGATGATGTTTGTTATTTTTTGTATTTGTACTTTCTGAACAGTATATGATATTTATTAGCATTTCTTTTCCTATGATCACTTTGTGCATTTTCTTTAAGAATGTAAAAAAGTTATTATGTTATTGTTGGAATGTTTCTGGGGGAGGGGGGGGGGGGTAACATTGATAAAGTATTTTCTATTTGGCAATAAACTTTCCCCTAATTTTGTCCTTTGTTTAAAAAAGAAACAACACAAAACCACTTAAAGGTTGAAAATGGATTGTGATAAAGCAATTCGATGTATCGGTCCGTTGTGGTGAAGGAGCTGAGCCGAAAGGCAAAGCTCTCGATTTACCGGTCGATCTACGTTCCTGCCCTCACCTTCGGTCACGAGCTGCGGGTTCGTGACCGAAAGAACAGGATCCCGGATACA
Organism: Leptonotus elevatus; assembly: GCF_054856555.1. NCBI lineage: Eukaryota > Metazoa > Chordata > Actinopteri > Syngnathiformes > Syngnathidae > Leptonotus > Leptonotus elevatus. The sequence continues at coordinate 42,911,031 of NC_141240.1, read as the reverse complement.
AGCGGCCGAAATGAGTTTCCTCCGCAGGGAAGCTCGGTCATTCGGGAGGGACTCAGCGTCGAGCCGCTACTCCTCCACGTTGAGAGGAACCAGTTGAGGTGGCTGGGGCATCTGGTTCGGATGCCTCCCGGGCGCCTCCCTGGGGAGGTGTTCCGGGCATGTCCTACCGGCAGGAGGCCCCGGGGACGACCCAGGACACGCTGGAGAGACTACGTCTCACGGCTGGCTTGGGAACGCCTTGGGATCCCGTCGGAGGAGCTGGCTGAAGTGGCTGGGGAGAGGGAAGTCTGGGCTTCCCTGCTAAAGCTGCTGCCCCTGCGACCCGACCCCGGATAAGCGGAATTGAAGACGGAACGGAAATTCGATGATACAGCTACCTTAATTTAAAAAAACAATTATATTTCATAATTTTCAAAAAGTAACAGTATTGGCGATGCTGGCCTTATATTTACTTGGTATCAAATCGAAATTCCAAAATCACACACCACGAGGAGCACAGGGGACCAACGTGAGGATACGACATCACATAGCGGCCTTTCAAGGAAGCAAAGGATTCTTATTTATAACCCGGGACCATTATTCCTCCTCCGTATTACATTTTTCTCTTTTATATGGCAATGAACGGTCGCTATCTCATCTCAGCCTTCAACAGCGGCAAACTTTTCATGTGTAACAAAGCAGCGATTCACAGGACACAATTGGAGTCCAATGTTCAGTGGCAGCCGAGTTGAAGATTACGCGTTAATGTCTCACTTGTTCCTGATGTCCTCGGAAAGACGCGCGGCCTCCGCGGCATTCTGGCTCTTCAGTTTCTGGTAGCTCGTAAATGTCTCCACCATCCCGATGTAACTGTTTATCGGCACCGTCCTGTAAATTTTATGACAGCCGTTCCTGGACACAAAAAAAAATGTAAATGGGCCATATTGTGGAAATTGGACTTTTTATTTGCTTGGATGCAAATAACTGGGTCTTTAGTGTCCCTGCCCAGCCATTAAGTGCGAAATTTAGTAACCAAGCAACCAAGTCAATCTTTTGAAGACGTGTCGATGTTTTATCAAGCGGTTGTGAACGTCTTTCTAATTGACCAAATGGCAAGTTTCTCAGCTAAGCCAGTCAAAGTTTTCCCATTTCCCACACTCACCACTCTTTGTCCGGAAAGGTGCAGGAATCGAACATGTCAAGGTAGATTTGTGAAGAACTGGAGCCCAGACAAGGATTTTTGAACGGGAGCAGTGCTGCATAAAACTAATCATAAACAATTATTAAACACACAAAATACAAACACACACTTTCCGTAGTATGCGAACCACACAAACGAACTTTAAAATGTGGAAAGTTGCGCTGGTACGGAAATCACGATAGGTCGGCCGTGGCGTCAAAGTGGAGATGCGCTCTCGACGCCGTGAAGTGGACTCGCATGCTGTGCGTTGTGTCTTCAGCATAAACATGCTCACTTGATGCTTAAATGTTTTATTCTTTTTACACCCCCACTATTAGCAACGGTTAGCATCTTATGCTAAAATGCACGACGAGAATAACTACAACCTTCAGATTCTGCCTTTTATACTTTGTCCAGTCTGTATTTGATTCCACTCTGCACACGTTTTTTCAAATTCCTTCAAACAAGCATAAAACAACAACGGACGAACTTTTGCTTCCGCATCCAACGTATTAAAGTTCAGTGGACAATTGAGACAATTGAGACAATTGAGACAAGTCACCTCTCCGCAGACGCTGTTGAGCGCACCTGTGGCGTCGCCGCACTCCAGCTCCATGTCCAACGTGTAGCTCAGCAGCGCCAGGCAGCCGCTCGGCTTCAGCACTCGCTCGGCCTCCTTCAGGAAGCGCGGGCGGTCGAACCAGTGGGCCGCCGTCATGGCCGCCACAAGGTCCACCTGACCGGACTCAAACGGAAGTTCTTCTGCAGGGCTCCGCCTGCATGTCCGAGGCAGCCGTAAAGAGCAAATGCGGAGGAGGAGGAGGAGATGAGAGGGGACAGGAGGGACACTGGACTGTAAAATCCTGTCATAATTATTATTATTATTTTTTTCTTCTCAAAAACAATGATCCCAAATCGTGAGGGGTGTGAGGGTATTATAAAGGGGGGTTAAGAAGAAATGAAAAATCTTTCAAATGTTTAGATACGACTTCACCAATCCTGGTCCTCGAGGACCGGAATCCTGCAGGTTGTAGATGGTTCCGTCCTCCAACACCCCTGATTCGAACGATCAGGATTATCAGGCTTCTGATGAGCTGATTATAGCATTCAGGAGTGTTGGGGTACGGAAGCATCTAAAACCTGCATGACTCCGGCCCTCGAGGGATTGGGGAAGCCTGACCTGGTTGTAAAAAAAATACAAAACACAACCTTTGATTTATGGCGCATTTCATACACGACATACACTCAATATGTCATTAAAAGTACAACATTTTCAAAGCAGTTACAGTGTTAAAGAGATTTAAAAGCAACGTCAATGAATTAGGAGTGTTAAAATAAGTCATCGTAGTTAATCGCATGACTTCAATAAACTCACGATTAATCACAAATTTGATATCTGTTCTAAATGTACAATAAAATGTATGTTTTTTGGTTTTTTAAGTTTTCATACTCTTGTTAACATAAAAGTGGAAAAAATATGAAACTAACTACAGTAATTTCATAATCCAGCCATTCATTTTCTTAACCGCTTGTCCTCACAAGGGTCGCGGGGGTGCTGGAGCCTATCCCAGCTGGCTTCGGGCAGTACACCCTCAACCGCTTGCCAGCCAATCGCAGGGCACACACAGACGAACAACCATACTCACAATCACACCTTTGGACAATTTGGAGTGTTCAATGAACCTGCCACGCGTGTTTTTGGAATGTGGGAGGAAACCGGAGTACCCGGAGAAAAGCCACGCAGGCACGGGGAGAACATGCAAACTCCACCCAGGAAGGCCGAAGCCCGGACTCTATCTCACGTCCTCTGCACTGGGAGGCGGACGTGCTAACCAGTCAGCCACCGGGCCGCCCGTAATTTCATAATAAAAAAATATATATTTTTGTTAACATTAAAAAGATGTACTGTAAAAAGCGAGTGTGATATTGATTTGTGTTGAGGTCATTTTTCTGCCACGAGATGGCACCATTGCAATTGTAAGACATTGGTGACAGCTCAGTGCATTTCTCTTTTCATATTAAGAGCTATCTTATCTTTAACTTGAAGACACTTGTGAAATTCTGCACATTTTAAAAAATGGTAAAATACAACTTGACCCGAGTCTCATCGGTCATTAATTGCACTTTAAAAAAAATTAAAAAAAATAAATAAAAAATTGCACTTTTTTTTTTTAATTGTGGCGTTAAAGGAACTTTAAGTTAACTCAAAATGTACGCACTAATTTTGACACCCCTAAAAATAATTAGATAAGTAATAAGCTTGCAAAAATAATTGTAAAAAGCAGACAAGTGAGCACAGTTTTTAACCTGGACTTAAATGCATTTACACTTTGAATTCTTTTATATTATTCACTCTCACAAGAAGCGCTACCAGGAAATACGAGAGAAAAAAAAGTGCTTCCTGAGGGTGATTGTTTTGTTTGTTTTGCAATTGCAGTTCACCTTTGAATACAAACCTGCCCCGACGCTTCCATTTGGGACCCTCAACCACAAACGTCAGCTCCCAACATTTGCATGAATGCGTTCCACCGACTTGCTTCCACCTCACCTGTACGAGACATTCTGGCAATGATTCTCGGCCTGAGCCAGCTGATTGGCGCTGATGTCGGTCCCGACAACCCGGTCGAAGAACGGGGCCAACAGAACGGTTCCTTTTCCGTTGCCGCAGCCAACATCCACTGCCAGGTTGAACTTGTTTGGCGTCTAAAAAGTAGCATTTGCATCTTGAAATAAAAAAAAGGCATTCAATTGGTTACAAAACTTCAACATACCTTTGACCCCATGAAGTCCATAATCGTATTGATCAGTTCACGAGGGGTGACTCGATACTGCAGGTAGGCAGCAACGTGCTCGTCCTCCTCATACAACCTAAACGCCATCTTTTCCCGCTCGATGTTGGCAAGCACTGACTGATCTCCTCCAGTTAGTTCACTCGCTGCAAGCACATGCACACGTCAGACCATTTTTTTTTTTCTCTCTCCCAAGTTGAGTTAATTATTTATTTGACCCTGCATTTGCAGTAGAAGAGCAATAGAGAGCAGTGTTGGAACACGGATGCTTTCCCTGCACGAGGACAAACATTTTTTTTTGTCAATGGGTGGGGAAAGGTTATCGTCCTTGTTTGCTCGGAGGTCATCATTGACAGACCAGAGCGAAAATAAAGCAAAGGATTTGATTCAAAGTGTATTTGGATGACATACTTTTGATTCATATTCTTCACGTTGATTTGGGCTTCTCTTCCTGATCCTTCTGTGTCTATTAGAAGAGATTCTTCATTTTTTTTTTTTCTTTAAGAGCTCAGTATTGTTCATTCGGAAATGTCATCATCATTGCTCTTTTTTTCTTCTTTTTTTTTTCTTTTTTTTTTTAAATATATATATATATATATATATATATATATATATATATATATATATATATATTTTGTGTGTGGGTGAGTATGTGTATGTGCGTGCGTGCGTGTATTTGTTAGCTCACCAGAAAACCTATTAGAAAAAATCTCATACCGTTCACCTAAACCGAACACCAGGAGACCCGAGGAAGGACCAAAGAAAACCAAGGAAGGTGAAATCCAGCACCGACCAGACACCCCCCACTAGAACTCCTCCCCAGCCCAAGAAACATCCAGACCCCAACAAATCCAAAAAACATAAAATCAGGGAGGCCTCAAGAGACCAAAGGAGAGACCGAGAAAAGGAAGGAAGGACAGAAAGAAAAGAAAAAAAAAAAAGAGATTCTTCAGCTAATTAATAAAGGGTAGGGTGGTTTCATTGGAAATTAGCAACACATATCCTGCTGTCCCAAACCCAATCTATTAAAAAAAATATCAATTCGAAGAAAATATAATCAAGCAAAGAAAAGAAAGACTGCATGGGAGAATTCGGCTGGAAATGAAATCAAATCAAATATTTTAAATAATCAAAGTCAATTGTTGTTGAAACTGAAGGCAGTTGCAGTCTGAAATGCAAAATATCAATCGAATCACGTTCTTTGATGCACGAAGGCGGTCAAGTACACGCATTTGAAAACGCCTCCTCAACATCTTAACAATGTGAGCGCGCAAACGACGCGGCGCTTGTGGCGGGATTTCGACGGATGCTGCTGAATATCTGAAATCACACTTTTGGAAATTTCACAGCTCGGTCATTCGGGAGGGACTCAGCGTCGAGCCGCTACTCCTCCATGTTGAGAGGAACCAGTTGAGGTGGCTGGGGCATCTGGTTCGGATGCCTCCCGGGCGCCTCCCTGGGGAGGTGTTCCGGGCATGTCCTACCGGCGGGAGGCCCCGGGGACGACCCAGGACACGCTGGAGAGACTACGTCTCACGGCTGGCCTGGGAACGCCTTGGGATCCCATCGGAGGAGCTGGCTGAAGTGGCTAGGGAGAGGGAAGTCTGGGCTTCCCTGCTAAAGCTGCTGCCCCCGCGACCCGACCCCGGATAAGCGGAATTGAAGACGGAACGGAACGGAACGGAAATTTCACAAAGTGAGCATTGACTGCAGCTGCTTAGCGAGATGCACAAATTCCAGGAAATTTGCGTAGCGGTCGAACAGCTTATTTTTTTCCAGTGAGTTCATTATTGGGCTCATCCTCGATCCCTTGACCCATTAAAGCTTTATTTGAGGTGCAAATTTGAAGGAGAGGCGAGTAATCCCACGCCGAGAGAGGAAGGTAGTATTTGGCTTTGACGATAGAAATGGATTAAACGGCTCACAATAAAGGCCACTTTAATTGAACCAATCAATCCTGATTCTGCCGCCATAAGATAACCGATGAACGGGGCAGATAACGCATGTAGGTCAAGGAGGGGGGGACGGGGTTCGCTTCGGTGGACATTCGCACCGAGCAAAAGCACTTTTCAATCCAAAGCAAATGTATTTTCTTCTTCTGCGCTTGACTGAATTAAAACGCCACCAAAGCTCAATTAAGAGCATCCCAAATCATGTCTCATGCTCGTTGGCCTCACACTCCTGAGGCTCAGGGTTCAAGACTCAACCGCGGCTTCCCCGCGTGCCCCCATAACCTCCGTGTACGCCTTCCCTCGTTATCGACAGCGTTCAGTTGAAAACGAGCGCGTTAGCGGTGACCTTTTCCGTTCAACCTGTTAGCAACGTGAGCTCGTTAAACTTGGCTGTTTAATTAGCGGCGGGGGGGGGGGGGGGGCAATCAAGGAGGAGTCCGGGACCTCCGCGAGCGTAGACGGGGGATCAATGGCCGTCGGGGAGCCTTGAGGCGCCGCAGCCGCACCACTTTTTGCGTGCGCGGAACGCAAACCAAAACATGGCGGTCTCGCAGGAACGTCTTTTGAACGCGCGTGGAATGTCCGATGTTGAAATGTCGTGCGCTGCAAAAACGAACATCTGAAGTAAAATATCATTTCTTGAATCTAACCTCATTTTGCTTATTTTGCTTTTGACAAGTTATTTGGACTTAAAAGGAAATTGTCAGGCAAGATCGTTGAGCTTATTTTGAAGAAACTTGCGACTTTTATGATCTTATTTGATCAAGCAAGTCTTGGCGTTGCGTGTTAACAGCCAGTTTGAAGTCCTGTGACGATTAAAACAAGCATTTCCCACTTTTTTAAGATGACAACTAACCAACATCAAAAGCCCCGAATTGGGCTTTCATGAGTTTTCTTTTTTTTAAGATTTTGCACAATCTAGTAAGAAGATAAATTTTAAAAAAAGCGCAATATGGTTCATTTCGTTATATTTACTAAGCTCATTTGTCTTTATTTCAGTACCGGCTCAGTGATCCAGTGGAAGAGTGCCTACACTCTGACTTGAAGGTTGTGGGTTCAATTCCTGGCCGGGTCATGACAAAGAAAGCGGCACCTGTTACCTCCGTCCTTGAGATAGTTCTATTTATTACAGCTTGGAAAAAGTCGACATCACTTGTTTTTAGTTTGAAAATACTATTTTCAAGACCGCAGTGGTTGATATGGGCCTAGTATTATTATTATTTTTTTTTTTAATTTTGCTTATTTGAAGTAATAATTTTCTTATTTGACTAAATGTCTTGCTTACATTTTCTACATTAGCAGTTTAGAAATGCACAGGTTTGAACTCGTCCACAAGCAATCATGCAAAGGCGAGCAAGAAGCCAAAAGCCGCTGAGCTCCAAGTGGAAGCAAAAGGCGTAAATCGCACACACACCAAAAAAATAAATAGCTCAAGTCTGTCGGTCTATTTTTACCAAAGAACCGCATAATGCATGACGGCTCAACAGAGTTCCGAAGACTTCGTCGTCCACCACAAGCCCAGGTTCGTTTTCCGAGTCCAAGATCCTGATTCGTGTGCAGGCGGGCTTTCGTCACTTCCACTTTTTTTTTTTTTTTTTTTGGCCTGCTCTTATTTGCTTAGCAACTGACTGGAAGCCTTTCCAAGTGAGACAAGTGATTAAACTTGTTTGGATCAAAATAACTATTCATTTATTCTTCCCACTGCTGACAAAAAAAAAATAAAAAAAATCAGGCAAATGACTTCACTCCTCTAGAATCCAAATTGCATTCAAGGACACTAAATGATATAAAATAATCTCTCACACAACAAATTGCAATTTGGGCCGGCCGCGTTCCCGCAGGAGCCGAGACGTCGCTCCGAGTGGCATGAAGACGGAAGCCTGACGCGGACGCTTCCTTTCCCTGCAACCACCAGCGTGATTAGGCTTTAATTACAGGCGGCCATGGTGACACTTTCCCTATAATTGTAACTATCCAAGCGCTGGGCTGCCGCTTGCACTGAATCAAAAAGGCTCAAAAGGCTCAAAAGGCTCCTCCTCCGTTCGCTAAAACCTCCCGATTGCTTGTTGATGTAAATGGCCTCTCCGTGTCTCAGACATTTCTCTAAAAATTTAAATACTGCATGAATCCTAATGAGATAACTGGAGTACTTTTTTTTTTTTTTTTGCACTTTCAATTTCAATTTTAGTCCATTTCGTCAAATTATCTTCTCTATTATTAGGACTTAATGTGTGACTGTACATGTACAGAACTTTCCTTTGTCGTTTTGTTGTTTACATCATTGCTGTTAAAAAATTTTAAGCCCTTCATGAGTACAATGTTTTTTTTCCCCATTAAAACCCTGACGTATATGATCTGACACATGCATTGCACGGATAATCCATTAGAGGGCAGTATCACCCAGCAACCTTGCAAGATCGCCCCAATTAGTTTTTTTTTTTACGATTGCTTTTAATCACGAAATCCAAAACGGGGCTCGGATTTTAAAGACGCTGCACACAATTAGCGCAACCATGCACGTGAGATGTAGAACATCTCAGATACCGTGCAAAAGGAGTCAAAACTTTAAACACAGGTATAAAAAGCATCTTATGTTGCAATATGACATACGCACGTGTCATAAGGTTTAACTCTGTTTGAACCAGTTTCACACTGCAATGTTTTACTTCATCAACTTTTAGCAGTTACTCGAAGCAAAGTACACAAAGAAAGTGCAAATGCACAATATGGCATGGCAGGTGAATTGGACACTCCAAATTGTCCATAGTTGTGTGAGTATGGTTGTTCGTCTCTGTGTGCCCTGTGATTGGCTGGCAACCAGTTCAGGGTGTACCCCGCCTCCTGCCCGAAGCCAGCTGGGATAGGCTCCAGCAACCCCCGCGACCCTTGTGAGGACAAGCGGTACTGAAAATGGATGGATGGATGGATAGTCAAAGATAAATCAGTCTCGATAGACAATCACAACAAAATGTGTCCCAACACTGTAAGCCCAAAAATCAGACACATAAAAATACTGCACTCCTAAAAAAGACAAAAATAAATGAAATACATCGCAGAGTTCAGGGGTAGGCAACTTTGGTCCTAGAGAGCCGCAGTCCCGTGCCTTTTAGATGTCTCCCTCTTCCAACATAGGTGAGGATCCTTATCACCCTTCTACAGAGCTGGCTGATGAATGGATCGTTTTAATCACCTGTGTCGGAGGAGGGAGCCATCTAAAGCACGCGAGCACTGCGGCTCTCGAGGGCCGGGGTTGCCCGACCCCTGGCCTCGTTAGATCTGACCAGCAACTTTCATCAACATTGCAGGCAATACCCTGGTTGGATTGTTATTATTATTATTATTTTTTTCCCCATTGTCTTGTTGGAAGGCATCAATTCATGGTTAATGACATGGCAACGTTGCATTTGACACATTTGGTCGTCTTCTCCTTTGAGGACGTTCTCCCACCCTCACTTTTCTTCCTGCGACTTCTTCTATTTTGTTTGAAAGCAGGTGAACTTACCTGCTCCATTTTTTAGGTAGTGTTCACACCTGATTAGTTTGTCTACAATAAAGCAATCGTGTGTTTAATCAACTGGCTCATGTGTGGTGATTTGTCAGTCAGTGCTTTGGAATTGCTTGGACGTGTCATTATGACAGAGCTCCGTGTAAAAGTGTGTTGAGTATTTCGTAAATCATTGTGTGTGTGTTCTGAAAAAAAGGGTGAGGCTGACTTTGTGTTTATACTGGTGAAAATCTGGTCCAATGTTTTGCTCCTTCAGCGTAAGGTGTTGATAATTATGGAATTCTTTCGTTTTTAGTGTTTGTGCAATCGTAAAAAAAACTGTAATAGTGGGTAATGTTCTTTTCAGATTTTTGGAAATACTAATATATATGTTTAATATGTCTGTTTATTATGATATACATGTACACATTTAAAGCAATATGACCGGATGTATCAAACATGATACAAATCAAAAGTCATATGAGAAAGTTGATAAAAAAAAAAATAACAATCAGAATTTTCATATTCATATATATATATATATATATATATATTTTAAATGTATGTATACTGTACGTACTAGGTTGCCCTCAACCGCCCCAGCAGTTTATTTACAAACACAAAATCACCGCTTGCAGAGGGAAAAAACGTTGGACACAAACTGCTCCGAACTGGAGAAGAAACAGGCCACTCGAAAGAGAACGACGAAAGGCGCAAAAACAAGGCACAAGCGCAAAAAGCAAGGCAAACAAGGGCTGTGAGCACGATTCCGTGCACAGGGTGCGATACTTCCGAACTGGCCGTTGGCTGAAGCGGTCCGATTATTAGGTGGGTCACTGGAGACAGGCGGATGCAATCAGGAACTGGAGGAAGAGCAAGCGACCTGAAGTGAGAGTGGTGGTTCGTACTTTCAAAATAAAACCGGAAATGGATGGAGAAAATAAGAGCAGCACAGCCCTGCTTACTGCGGCGTGACACTTACGTTACTTTCCGAGTAGTTGTAGCGATCGATTTCATTTTCTCAGGGATGAAAAATGTTCCGTTCCGTTCCGTCTTCAATTCCGCTTATCCGGGGTCGGGTCGCGGGGGCAGCAGCTTTAGCAGGGAAGCCCAGACTTCCCTCTCCCCAGCCACTTCAGCCAGCTCCTCCGATGGGATCCCAAGGCGTTCCCAAGCCAGCCGTGAGACGTAGTCTCTCCAGCGTGTCCTGGGTCGTCCCCGGTGCCTCCCGCCGGTAGGACATGCCCGGAACACCTCCCCAGGGAGGCGCCCAGGAGGCATCCGAACCAGATGCCCCAGCCACCTCAACTGGTTCCAACTGGGATGAAAAATTATTTATTTGATTTTTTTTTTTTTTTTACAATTTGTGTGACTCTTCTTGACTATCAAGCGGTTCATAAGAAAATGTGTCCAAAAGAATACAACTTTTTGCATCTACATAGAAAAGGGACCATTTTGAACTCACCGCAGCAACATTCGTATTCACCTTTTGTCCGTGACTGACAGGCCGCCAGCGCCGTCTGCCCTCATTGAGCGTGGACGTGCTTCAGTTCCTGCGGTGACCCTGAAAAGGGGAAGGCTGCACACAAAATGGATGAAAGAGGACCACACGGAGGGAAGAGTGGAGGGTCTCCAGCGGCGTGTTTATCAAGACAGCTTTTCAGAATATTCCGCTGTGTAAAAGCCGGATTTAAAAAGTGTCTGTTGTCCTGCTGCGAAACTTCCAAGCAAATAAGAGTGTGCGTCGCTGCCGACATATTGAAGGAAAACTCCGAGATTGCATTTTTCCTCATGCAGTAGTAGATCTTGTAGGTACAGTTTAGAACAGCGCTTCTTAACTTGGGTTCGATTAAACCCCAAATGTTCGGTCAGTCCGTCCGAGTGGTTCGGACGGAAGTCAAAACGCACCCGACTCATCTGAGATTTGTGACGAGGCGCTCAGCTTGGCCATCATCGGCTGCGCGCGACAACTTGCGACTGTTGTGATGGTACCTCGTAGGATTTCTAGATTATTATAATCCCGTCATACTAATAATGAAATAAATAAATAAATAAATAAATAAATAAATAAATAAATACATAAATAAATAAATAAATAAATAAATAAATAAATAAATAAATAAATAAAATAAAATAAAATAAAATAAATAAAAATAAATTTAAATAAATTTAAAAAAGTACCCTTTTAATAACTCTTTTAAAACCTTATTATTGGCAATATTCGGGTTTTGTGAGGCCATGCAAACACGCGCAATAACCCCAATATGCTCTTATTCAGGTTTTTAAAAACTCCTTTCATAACCCAAATTCTTGCTCATATAAATGCTTTCGGAATAACTGGATTGAACGCCGCTTTGTTTTCTCTATTTTCTTCTTGGCTTATTGGATTCGCAAGGAATCGTGACCTACGGACGTGTAAGCGCAGCGCCGTCCTACTAACGGAGCCTCCCTTAAATGCACTGATTTCTCCGCTGCGGTGTCACGTTATTTTGGCGAAACCACCGCGAAAACGCCACCGTTTGTGTCTATAATCCACATGCAGTAAATACACGTATATTAGTCCGTGTTTGTGGCGTGTAACCAGAAAGACTCAACAAACATGACGCTCGCTTGCACACTTCTGGAGCGTCTTTTATTGAACGTATAGTAAGTTAAATGCGGAAATGACATTATTGTCGTAATTACGGGATCTTCCAATCGAACAAATGAGCACGTAAACGGGGGGTTACCTCTGTCCGCCACGCATGTAAAACCTCGATTGTTTCACAAACAGCAATTCTGACCTTAACCCGAATATTGACTGCATGCAAACGTAGTCAGCGGCGGTTGCGCGAAAGTGCTCCATAAATATCAAGTTACGTTAAAATGATGGGACTCGGCGTCCAAACTGCATGATTTGCTTTTCAAACTTGAGCAATTCTAATCGTGTACACCCGGTAGCGGTGCACAAGAACACCAACACTTTCTGAATTCAAGGTAAAGGACGGCAGATTCGATTGAAAAGGCTACTTACTCTCCCCTGCTCCCTATTTCGTCCGCCTGTAAACTCTATACCAGGGGTGCTCAAGTTGGGTCCTCGAGAGCCCCTATCCAGCCTGTTTTCCGTGTTTCTCTCCACTAACACACCTGATTCATGATCAGGATCGTTATCAGGGCTTCTGCAAAGCTTGCTGATGATCTGATCATTAGATTCAGCTGTGCTGCAGGAGGGAAACACGGAAAACAGGCAGGACAGGGGCTCTCGAGGACCCAACTTGAGCACCCCTGCTCTATACCTATGCCTTGAATTTGAAAAAAAGACGATCACAATTTCTTTTTCAATAAAGAAGGTTTCAGTGAACGCACATAGGAAGATTGCCCTTTGACGGATAAAAGAGCAGTGCGTATGTTAAATTGTTTCAAGCGTCTTGATGAGGGCGAACGTTTCAATTAGAGAGTATTAAAATAGAAAAAAAGAGAAAAAATGTCCTGACGAGAGCTCCTCTCTGCCAGACCCGAGGAGAATTAATACAGTGCATGGGACCATTTAGCAGGGAGTAATTACTCCCTAATTAGCCATTACTTATTCGATTAGCCTTTTATCAGCTGGCCAAAAAGCAAGAATGGCGGCGAAGCCTTCATTCTCACCTTGTTTGCTAACGCGCGATTGCTCAGCCTTCCCTTGTGAAGGATGGAATCGCAAATTGCGAAGCAAAAGAGGCCCAAAACCCTCTCGGCGCTCATTGTTGACAAAAAAAGCGCCGATCGTGCGATGGAATCTCGAAGAAAACGACGTCATTGGAGACGCGCTGAGAACATGTGACGAATGAAACAGACCAGCCGGGAAGCGTGACGACTCCATGCCAAACTGCGTCTACCATTTATTACACATAATTTACATTCTTAAATAAAAAAACAAACAAACAGTTCCTTGCATAGAGATATTACAATACCAATTTAAAAAAATGAATTATGAAACAAACCGGTAACAAAAATAAAGCTTTCTCATTTGTCCATAATAAAGAACATTATCATACTCATACGTCATAATATACAAATGATAAATTTGAAACACTTTATACAGTCGAAAGAAAGGGAGAAAGACAACACAGGAAAACGGAGGACGAGTGTGACGGGGGGGGGGGGGGGTTGAAGGGGGGGGGGGCAACAAGGGGGGGGCGCTGGTAGAAAAAAGGGTCTGATTTCAAATTGGGAAAATCAGCGATGCTGCAGCCTGCGTCTCAGACCGATCCAGCGTGCATGTGTGTGTGTGTGTGTGCGCGTGTGTGCGTGTTTGAATGTACGTGCACACGTTTGTGTATAAAACAGTTACTGTACAGAGATGCGGTGGTCGTCATGTGATGTGCGCAAGCGGACAGAAAACATCAGATATGTTACCTTTTTTTTTTTCTTCTTCTTCTCCAAAATAGAGTGCAAACACAGACAAATCATTTAAAAAAAAAAAAAAACCACACACACAGGCACAGCATAATTGACAATCATTCATTAAAAGGACACGTAAGTGAACCACAAAAAAATAAAATAAGTATAAAAAAGTAAACATTCACATTTTGAACTGCAAGTTCTCCAGCGCGCACTTTCAAACAATAAGTCGAGTCGCTGCCAAACGATCTGCTATTTGGGATATTTCTGTGCTCCAGTCCAGACTTGACCGTGAGAACATTGAAAACCAAAAGCCGCGTTTCCACACAGTCATGGAGTATTGAAACGCGGGTACGGGAGAGCTGCCGTTGACGGTGCAAGTCACTTTTATTCATATCGTCTGCAACCAAACCCGGACTGAAGACGAGGACTGCTTAGCGAGGAGCTGATCTGGTGCCTTACAAACTATCCTAAAAGTGAAACAAGAGGGGCCTCTATGTTCCTCATTTGACCCCACCCCCCCCCCCAAAAAAAATCCACTTCTTCAATAGAGACCGGAGATTGTGTCAAGGATCCCAGCTGAGTCAGCTGGCGTAGCCTCCATTTGTCCATGGCGCCCGGATCAAAGGCAGCGCTGGCGTCCGGGATGCGGGAGTCAGCACCAAGAAGAACTTTCGTCCGTTGATGTCTCATTGGGTTTGAGGAGCTGAAAGGGCAGTTATCGTTGCTGAGTGTGCAGACAGGATCGGTGCGTAGATCTCCCCCCCCCCCCCCCCCACCCATTGACCCTCCGTCGGCCACCCCAATGAAATCCGCTCTCCTGACCCCCTGACGGTCAACCAGGGAAAATGTGGGACATAAGTCACCGGGCGTGACTTCCTAGTTAAGCAGCGATGTGGAAAGGTGTGGTTTTAACGAGGGGTGAGCGCAACGTTGTTCATATTTTCAGCTGCGCAACCTGGGTTCGATCGAACGGCGGGGGGTTTGGTGGCTCGGTCTCGGGACACGCACCCCCCACACTCTGATTTGTGATGATACGCCTCGTTTGGCCATCATTGTCTGCAGGTGAACGTGCTACATTGCTCGACCTAATTGTGGCTGTTGAGATGGTATGTCGTGTGATTTATTTATAATATTAATAATAATAATAATTGTTATTATTTTTAGGGGTGTCAGGTGATTACAAATTTTAATTGTAATTAATCACATGACGTCAATAGTTAAATCACAATTAATCACACATTTTATATCTGTCCAAAATGTACAATAAAATATTTTTTTCTAAGTTTTCTTTTTTTTTAACTAATAGAAATGTGGCTGCATCTTCTCGTCATTGATACAGTAATTTCAGATTAATTCATAAAATTGAATTAAAATGAAAACGATGTACTGTACTGTAAAAACGAGTGTGATGTTGATTTGTGCTGAGGTCATTTTTCTGCCACTAGATGGCATAATTGCATTTGTAAGACGATGACAGTTGATTCTTTTCATATTAAGAGCAGTAACTTGTGAAATTCTGCAGAAAAATACAACTTGACCCCAGTCACCACAAATATATGCATTATTATTATTACATTTAGCCAAATTTTGACCTGGATGTGCTGCGACTGGAATTCCCCCAGTAAGGTAAGGGGTGGTCATTAATCGCATGTTAAACAAATTATTGGCATGAAAGGAACTTTAAATTAACTCAAAATTAACACACTAATTTTGACACCCCTAATTATTATTATTATTATTATTATTATTATTATTATTATTGTAATCCAGTCAAAATAAGAAAGTGGTGAGACGAATATGTGCAACATGAATTCACGTATAATGGAACGTATGGTGTCCCGCAGGGTTCATTTGTGGAGCCCCTGCTGTTTTCATTCTATATCCGCTGCCCCTGGGTTCCAGTTGAAGGAAAGAGTGGCGCTCTCCCTGGTCATTTTGTTCACCAGTAAACCCTATACTGTATGTCTTGAATTTGAAAAAAAAACAAACACACATTTTACTTTAAAGAAGGGTTCGGTGAATGCGCATAGGAAACTGGTGGGGTTCAGTACCTCCAACAAGGTTAAGAACCACTGCATTAGAGATACATTCACATTGATCTGCCAGCCAAGTGATTGGATTTGTCCTCCTACAGGGGATAAATCTGCGCAGTGTCCCAGGAGATGCATAGGGCCTGATTTAGTGGAGAAAATTGCATTCGGAACGCAACTTGCACGGCGAGCAACGTGGCGGCCGTTCAGATGCCGATCACCCTCAAAGGCGCGAGAGATCACTTCTGGCATCGGCAGCTTTTATTTGGCTGCGTCCGTTCACAGAGAGTTCTTCAGAGTGGTCTTCTGAACAAATAAGAGATCTTTGCTTACAAACAATACAGCCTTTACATACGTAGTGATCTTGTCTGATGTGCCGTTACAGTCAACAAGCTGCTTTGACTTGTGCAGGGGCACCAAAGTTGCTCCCGTTCTGGCAAACCGGGGCTTTTCTTTTTTTTTTAACCAAAGGCTTGTGCATTCGTTTCAGCTCCAACCATCTGGAAATCAGCTTCAAGCAGGAGAGTCCGAAAAGTCCGAATGGATGATCGTGTCCGGGTGACCTCCGATCCCGATCTCCAATTTGCACGTTTGTAATCGTTACTGAAACAAGTACCGTCCAACCAGATTCTTAAATGGATCCAGTTGGCAAGTTCGAGAGCTCAAATGGAAAAGTCGTGAGATTTGACTGACTTTGAACAGAAAGTCTTCGCAAAGCCAGCGAGTTGCTGCTGAGCTGAAAGAAGACCAAATCGAATTGGCAAAAAAACTGAAGAGCAAGAGCTGCCCACTCGAGGAGGCGGATGACGCCGAATGGAATCATGCGGGGCCCGCGCGTTGCCTGCCCGGGTTCGAGCCGAAGCGTGGCGCATCTGCCTCCGCTCCGCAAACGGACGCATCCCACGTTTTGACGTTGGTCCGAGATCCTTGGTGATAATTCTTCTGCAAGTGATGTTCCCTTCTCTGCTGCCCCGCTGGCTCCGCCCCCTTCCGACGCGTCTTGTGCTCCCTCAGATGTGCCTCTTCATGTGCAGCGCCAAATGATCCGACCGTGAGAAACACCTGCAAACAAACAGAGGAGGGGGGGGGGGGGAGGAAACGCTCCGTTAGTTTACAAAGTCGGCGCCGCGGAAAGAGGATTGTTTTTTTTGTCGACGCTGTTCGCTGGCGAGCGCTGCGCCGTGGGCGCTCATGCAATTAGTGCTCATGTGACTAACTCGTAATCAGCATTTTCATTTGCAGCTCCTAAAGATTTATGCCACGAGCAAGAGCAGACGACGCGGAGCTGCAAAAGCCACAAACGGTGACGCGGTACATTGGACTCGAAACCGTGTATTTGGTCCAATTTGCACTTGGAAGAGAGTCAAAGTATTTTTTACAGTGTATGAGAACATTTGCTTATCCCATTACAAAAAAAACGATTACATATTTTCCATTCAGAAATTCTAAGTACATTTTGCAAGGAGAGATTTTGACTCCATTTTATTAGTTTAAATATATATATATAAATAAAATAATATTAAGTCACTCCAGGGTTGAGGAACAAACCCACAACTTCAGTTTGGGAATCTACTTCCTGAGCTCGGCTGCTCCTGCTGTGCGTTCGTAAATCGCTCGTGTCAGCGAGAATCTTCGTAACTCCAAGATCGTTTTTGGGCTCCTGAACACACAGTAGGAGTGGCATAGCTCAGGTGGTAGAGTGGCAGTCTCCCAAGCGGAAGGCCGTGAGTTCGTTCCTCAACCCCTGAGTAACTTTTTTTTTTTTTTTTTAAATAAACTAGTAAAAATGTCACTTACTTAAAATTTCTGAGTAAATAAAAAAACCTACTAGTTTTTTGTCATGGGATCGGCCAACTCTCTTGTATTCTCTTGTAAATTTTTCTCTGAATATTGTAATTTTTACATTGTTTAGAGTGGGACCAAATCGACTTTGTTTGGACTTGCATAGGTGTCAAACTCCGGTCCTGCAGGTTTTGGATGTTTCCCTTCTTCAACACAGCTGATATATGATCAGCTCATCAGCAAGCTCCGCATAAGCCTGATAACTAAACTGCTGATTGGAATCAGCTTGTGTTGGAAGAGGGAAACTTCCAAAACCCCGCAGGACTTCGGCCTTCCAGGACCGGAGTTTGACACCTATAAGAATTGTACTCTACCTTCAAGTCAGGATGATCATAGTTTTGTAAATGTTCCTTATAGTGAGTTTTTAATTTGTTTTGAGCTTTGCTATTTAAATGTCATAGTATTCGTTTGTTTATTTGTATTGAATTTTTTTCCCAAAATAGTTTGTTTGTCGTGTAGTTTTTATTAAGCCATGCGAGATTAAAAACAAACATAATTGTAAGGATTGTGTCGTGGAAACTCAACAAAAAGTAGTTGAGCTTGTGGTGAAGCCAAATGCAGGGAGGCAGGACAACCAAACTCAATGTATGAACAAAAACACTAACAGGGGTAGCGAAATGGGTAAAGCTGTAAAAAAACAACAACAACAAAATTCAAAGTAACAACGAAACACAAGAGTGATGATCCAGCAAAGACTGAACCAAACCAGGAAACTGAATACGAGCCAACTGACAAGACAACGAGAGACACCTGGACAAGACACACTTGGCTGGGGGAGATGATTGCATGACACAAGGGAACGGGGACGAGCACAGGTGCCAACAAAACCTAACGAGCAAGACGGGACCCAAAGCCAAAACAACAAACCCGAGCATGGTATACAAATCGTAACAGTCTAACAAAATCGAGTTGTTTCACTTCCAATTTGAAGCAAAATATGCAGGTGGGGGGAAAGGGGGGGGGGGCAACATTTGTTTGAATTGTTTATATTGCCACCACAATGGCCTCAAATTAGAATGAGAGTGCTGGCGTTTGAATTATGCATGCGCAGCCATTACATGCGATGAGGACGGCACGCGTGTTCCCAAGTAAGGCGACATTATAAGGTGTAAGTAAATGTTGCTTCCTTTTTATGTAATTACAGCCTGTATGATTTTGTGATTACGGTTTGAGGAAATATGTCAGACTGAGGCGTTCGTGCTGCGGCCATGATTCTATTCAAGGCTAAAAATAAACCTGGGAATTGCAAAATTGCTGGCGTAACGTATTCTCGTATGATTTCGTAGCGTTTACAGCTTTGGCATCGTTACCAGAATTGTGAACAGCTCTGAACAAAAAATAAATCATCTTATGCCAACAAAACTGTTGCTGATTTTATGTTTTTTGGATTTGTTGGGGTCTGGATGTTTCTTGGGCTGGGGAGGAGTTCTGGTGGGGGGTGTCTGGTCGGTGCTGGATTTCACCTTCCTTCTTTGGTCCCCTCGGGTCTCCTGGTGTTCGGTTTAGGTGAACGGTATGAGATTTTTTCTAATAGGTTTTCTAGTGAGCTAACAAATACACGCACGCACGCACGCACATACACATACTCACCCACACACAAAAAAATAAAATAAATAATAATAAAAATAAAAATTAAAAAAAAGAGCAATGATGATGACATTTCCGAATGAACAATACTGAGCTCTTAAGAAAAAACAAAAAAAAAAAAAAAAAAAAAAACTTGAGTTTGTTGAAAGTGTTTGTGTCTTTTTCTGTAAACGTTGATATGATTGTCGCTCAAGCACAGCAAACCGCTTTGGCCCCCAAAAGGCCATTCTTGATTTATTTAATCTTGCAGTCGTCTCTTCATTATTCCTAAAATATCTCATTTATGTACAAGCGCCTCCACCGAAAAGATTCTTACAGAAGGCTAGAATCGTTAGCGACCTCTAAAAGTCCAATGCCTCGAGATGAAGTATACCTCGAGCAGACCTCCAACATACTCGACCCTATTGGTCATCTTTACTATGCACGAAGGTACGAGCAATTGGAGCGAATTCCACGACGGGTCACCAACGTCACAAGACAAACAAGACCTTGCTGCGTTGCGTTCGTGCTCCTTTTTGACGTCAATTCGCCGTCACTTTGGGGGATGGGACGCGAAGGGTCGAGGTTAGCACGAGGCTGACATTGTAGGATGGTTGACGTGACAAAACATGTAGTCAAAACTAAAACAATGACTAGCCTGTTAGTTCAATCAGATAGACGCTTGTCTTCCAAACAGACGACGCGGGTTTGAGTCCCAGTAACTCCTGTTATGGTTCACTTCACTATTTTTTTACAAAAATAAACTTCAATACAAAACACTTGGTTAAAATTTGGCACATTTCAAAACGACCTACGTGGTCGCATTCATTGGAGGACGGTCTCCAAACAGAGTTCAAAGGGCTGCAACCCAAGAAACCAACATTTCGTGACCTCAGCGTACCTCACAAGATCTCAATTCAGAAGGCGTTCCACCGTGTCCTGTGGGGGGGCTCTTCGGGAGTACGGGGTACCGAGCCCCCTGATACGGGACGTTCGGTCCGAGTTTGGTCCGCATTGCCGGCAGTAAGTCGGATTTGTTCCCAGTGAGGGTTGGACTCCGCCAACTGCCCTTTTGTCACCGATTCTGTTCATGGCTTTTATGGACAGAATTTTTAGGCACAGCTGAAGCGTTGAGGGGGTCCGGTTTGGTGGCCTCAGTATAGCATCTCTGCTTTTTGCAGATGATGTGGTGCTGTTGGCTTCATCAAGCCGTGATCTCCAACTCTCGCTGGAGCGGTTCGCA
The DNA here is from genome assembly GCF_054856555.1 of Leptonotus elevatus. Taxonomy (NCBI): domain Eukaryota; kingdom Metazoa; phylum Chordata; class Actinopteri; order Syngnathiformes; family Syngnathidae; genus Leptonotus; species Leptonotus elevatus. The sequence goes on along the minus strand of NC_141240.1, from coordinate 42,890,601 downwards.
GCCGAGTGTGAAGCGGTTGGGATAAAGATCAGCACCTCCAAATCCGAGACCGTGGTCCTCAGTCGGAAAATGGGGGAGTGCCCTTTCCGGGTCGGGGATGAGATCCTGCCCCAAGTGGAGGAGTTTAGGTATCTTGTTCACGAGTGAGGGTAGGAGATAACGGGAGATTGAAAGGCGGATCGCTGCAGCGTCTGCAGTGATGCGGACGCTGTATCGGTCCGTTGTGGTGAAGGAGGAGCGGAGTCGAAAGGCAAAGCTCTCGATTTACCGGTCCATCTACGTTCCTGCGGGTCGTGACCGAAAGAACAACATCCCGGATACAAGCGGCCGAAATGAGTTTCCTCCGCAGGGAGGGACTCAGGGTCGAGCCGCTGCTCCTCCGCGTTGAGAGGAGCCAGTTGAGGTGGCTCGGGCATCTGGTTCGGATGCTTCCTGGATGCCTCCCTGGAGAGGTGTTCCGGGGACATGCTGGAAAGACTATGTCTCTCGGCTTGCCTAGAAACGCCTTGGGATCCCGCCGGAGGAGCTGGTCGAAGTGGCTGGGGACAGAGAAGTCTGGACTTCCCCGCTAAAACTGCTGCCCCCGCGACCCGACCCCCAGATAAGCGCTAGTAAATGGATGGAATGGTCTCCTTTTACGGATTATTTTCAGCATTAGAGGTTCTAGGATTTGTATTTATTTATTTAACGTTTTTACGCCGTTCCACATAAAAGTGATAAAAGACAAATCCCAAAGTTTTTTTTTTGAGACTTCTGAATGCTTCATTTCAGCAAAACAACAATCAGGATGAATCCGTGTTTGTCTGAGGGGCAGAGTTACACTAATGAGGCGCAAGTTATTCGTCTTCCTGTCACACTTGCGAGCATGAATTGCGCGCGCGTGCGTTACTGTTACTGTCTTGTGCCGTCAGACAGCGCAGCAAACACGCGGGGTGAACGAAAGGCCCAGGAGACACTCAGCCCGTGTAGGTTCATCTCGACAGATGGCGACGTATGAGTCACAACTCGGGGGCACCGCACCAGCTGGCACACCGCGGGGCTCTCACCCCCTATCAGAACCCCCACCCCCCTCCCCTCCCCTCCCAACCTCCATCTTCCAGCCTGTCTTATCCTTTTCCCCTCTTCCTTCATCTCAGCGTGATCCGCGCTGGGCCCGCGGGGTCGCGGCGCCATGCGACACATGACAGAGACCAGCTCGAATTAGGGAGCGCCTGCGGGGGAGGGGGGTTGCGCGCACATGCAAAGGGGGGGACGGTGGGGGGGGGGGGGGGGTTTACTGTATTTACAGTGTGTCCAGCTGAGGCCTGCCAGATGCTCTGATGGCGATGAGACGCTCATCAGCGCAAGCTAGCTAGCAGGTAAGGCACACGTGTCCGGGCAGAGATTTGTCTCGAAATGATTCAAACAAATATTTTCACGTTTTTTCAGATCCACAAATTCGTAACATCTGTGATTTTCACGTGCTTTTCAGGTCCACATCTCAAAAATGTATTTGTGTGAATCATTTTGAGACAAATCTCTCCCCGTACACGTTGGTGGCAAAAAAAAACCTCTTCCCGGCCTGCTATTTGCTGATACTGATTATGCTCAACGGCCTCTTTTACGGTCATATTTACAGCATATGCGCATCATTCTGTTGACTAGACACACCTAACCACGCGTTTACGTTTCAATATAGTCGCCGACAACTGATATATGGCTCAATATGGCCCCATAAAACCATCTTTATGATGCTGCAGATGCTTTACAACTCTCTCAGATTTATACCGGTGGAAGCAACAAGATCACAAAAATGACCTTTTCATCCCAGCAGGCAAAATTGCCGCGAGATCCCCCGAGGTGTCAGCAAGGGTCGCATCGCAGACGCGGACGGGCTTGTAATTAAAACAGGGCCAAAGATTTTTGTGTCACAGTCTGATCTTTTTATAGCGAATAATGGCCTCCAAAATGCTTGATGCTTTCGCCAGCCAGGCTGCAAATTAACATTTTGCTGGTGTTTTCATTATGAGAGGGGCCGCGGTGACTAATTAAGGCGGGGGGGGGGGGGGGGAGCGGTGGGGGGGGTCCACAGCAAATGACGTCACGTCACCGTAGCGGCGCCGCTTGAACAATATCGTGTTTTGCAGAAGAATATGCAGAGATGGAAAAAAAGCTTCACTGCAGGAGCCGCCATCCATCTGCCAAAGAATTAAATATTTAGACACTGAAATATCGTGCGGAGCAAACTGCTTCGCTGGTCACTTTGCTTTGCTCAAGGACGCAGCAGTCACAAAATGTTCTGGGGGGGGGGGGGGGGGGGAAAGTGGGTCAGCTCCAGGTTGTATTGAGAGAAACACACTGACCTGTAATTTCACGTCATTCTCAGCTCAAGCGTGATCGTACAAAATAACGAGAGAGAGAGAGAGAGAAAATGGGGAGGTTCGAGTTGACCAACCTGTCGCAATGGTTGCACTTGAAGGGTTTGGCGCCGGTGTGTTTGCGGTAGTGCCTCGTCAGCTCGTCGCTCCGAGCGAATCGCCATTCGCAGCCCTCCCACGAGCACTTGTATGGCTTCTCACCTGCATGGGGGGGGACGGGGGACCAAAACACCTGTTACGTCAACAATTACACATTCGGCAAAGAACACCTCATTGTCGTTGATTATGTCCCGACGGTGTGCGATCATGCTGAGCGCACAGAAGAAGAATGGCGGGAAGTGGAGAAAATTGGGAGGAGGCGAGGGGAAGATGAGATGCTGACGAATGGCAACAGCATCTCTTGCGACAGTTACGTCGATGGTTACTTCACTTCATGTGTATTTGGCGAGATCAACTCATTTGCGCCCAAAAACGTATCAAAATCATTTGAAATATTGCCATGGTCCTCCCAAAAATGTGTTTATACTTTTTTTTGTAATGTTTTTTTATACTAGTGCACACAAAAGGCTTTGACGGAGCCTCTAAACTGAAGAGAACGCTTAAAGCAATGGTAGTGGCCAAAAATGGCCAGCAGAGTATAAGAGAACAACCAGGGCCATGTTGCAAAAAGGATATTTTTCATAGTGCTTAAAACATAGTTGTGAATAATGATGAAACTTACCACTATTCTAATGCTGCAAAATGGAAACAGATAGAAATATACTTTTTTTTCTGATGTGAGAGACTCGAATCTTTCCATGTTTTCATAGCAATAGAACACAATATTCTGTGTTTTTTTTAATAGAATAAAAAGGTCCAAACGTATAAATTTAAACAACAATATTTTTTTTTATTAATCATCTTTTTTCTTTTTACGATTATGCCGATTTTGTCATTGTGAATGTCGGCGCATATCCTTCGTGCTCGGTACAGCGTTTTGTGTCGACTTGACGTTTAGAGCTTGACGTGGACTAGTTGCTAATCGCGTGTTTGTGACTTGAGGACGAACAGCCACTTGCTGCTGCACCACAGGAGGTTGCTGAATGAAATGAATCCATCACCTTCATTGATTGAATTGGTCTCATATTGCTTTTCTTCGTGTACAACAAGTAAAGAGGGACAAATCTGGTCTGGCTCAAGCAAGATTTTGAACAATTTTTCCGACCTCAAACTGGGAGATTATTCCACTGGACCTGATGACGTCCATGATGATTTGCAAACACAGCAATGGCCACCATGCAGTACCGGGCCCAGAACAAGGACCCGTTTGGCCAATTTGTGTAAATGTCAACCGGCTGCCCCAGCAACAATCGCACAGCGGGAGACGACGCTTATCCCAATGACGTGACTTCAGCCAGCCAACGTTCCGAGCTCTCGTGTAACTCTCGTCGCCTTCGGGTCGCCGTAAGAAAAATCAAAAATGGCACAAACTCCCGAAACACCGGCAACAGCATCTCCGCTTCAACGGACTGTGGTCAGCGAAAGCCTCGGGAGACCCGATGTCTGACCGCGTTGCCTAGCAATGAGGCCGAGGGAGGAAAAGGAGGAGGAGGAGGAGGAGGCGTGCATGTTGACGCCGGCCGCATGCAACACGAGGAGGCAGCAGCCGCTGCAGCCGGCTGGATCTGGCAACGGCGCGCTGCCATGCCGCCGGCCAATTAGCGGGCATGCCGGCAGAGCATGGAGGCAGTTGCCTAGCAACGCTAACTGGGGAGATGCACAGAGCAATGGGGGAGGGATGGTGCGCCAGGAAGGAGGAAGGGGGGGGGGGGGGGCATTAAGAGACCACAGCCCGCAGCAATAATAACCACTCAGCTACCGAGTCCTCCAACGATATGCGGCCCCCGTTGCCTGGCAACGCAATCCACCTCCCCCACCTTCTCCTTCTCAACATACCCTCACCAAACAGACAAGTCGACTGGCCTCCTCACACACACGCACGCACGCACGCACGCACGCACGCACGCACGCACGCACGCACATTCAGCACGCCGCTTCCATTCAGCGAGGCTGAAAAATGGAGATCAGTGATCTAATCCGCCAGATTAGCTCAAACTCGTCATCATAATCAGATTATGCTCTTGTTACTTTTGAAAAACATGCCATGGCTTATGTTGTGGATCTTTTCCTTTCATTAAAATGATGATAAATCCTTCCTTTCTTTTCTCGGTCTCTCCTTCGGTCTCTTGAGGCCTCCCTGATTTTATGTTTTTTGGATTTGTTGGGGTCTGGATGTTTCTTGGGCTGGGGAGGAGTTCTGGTGGGGGGTGTCTGGTCGGTGCTGGATTTCACCTTCCTTGGTTTTCTTTGGTCCCCTCGGGTCTCCTGGTGTTCGGTTTAGGTAAACGGTATGAGATTTTTTCTAATAGGTTTTCTGGTGAGCTAACAAATACACGCACGCACGCACATACACATACTCACCCACACACACACACACAAAAAAAATAAAATAAAAAAAATAAAGAAAAAAATAAAAATAAAAGAGCAATGATGATGACATTTCCGAATGAACAATACTGAGCTCTTAAAGAAAGAAAGAAAAAAAGAAAAAAAAAAAAAGAAAAAAATATATATGATAAATCCTCCGGGTGGTTACAGGCTGCATAGAAAGTGTTCACAAACCACTGTTCAGATATGTCCAAATGACCACGCCCCCCCCCCCCCCCGCCCCCCAAAATGCTTTTCACAATAATCAAATCAAACACGAAATGATACATTCACATCCGTAATCTGATAACTGGGTGTTTCCTGAGTCATGGTAATCATATCATGTGTCATCTCTTACTTTTGAACGTCCCCTCGCACGCACGCACGCACGCACGCACGCACGCACGCACGCACGCACGCACACACCGGGAATGCACTCCAGCCTCTCAGGTGCCAGTGTTGCTCTTAATTGCATTTCCTCCATTAACTGGAGCCGGTGCCGGGCATTTGGGTCTCGGAGGCCATTAGAGTGGCTCTCTCCGAGAGGGCAGCCGGCATTCCAGTCTTTGATACGAGAGAGCAGTGTGGGGATGCGTGAAGGGAGGAAGATCAGAGATGGGGTGGGCCGTTATATTCAAGACAGCCTTGAAGGCAGATGGAATGTTCACGCGTATGAAAAGACAACTTTCAATTGCTTTAAAATCCGCATGTTGGCATCTTTTAGTTGGTGATGGCTTTCCCTTGGACCCTTGGCAGTGGCCATTGATTAAATGACGGGAGTGTAACCATGGCAACCAGAAGGTTTGGGCTTCCACTGTTTACTAGAGTTCATTTTATCCGCCATTTTAAAATGCAGTCTCAGTTTTAGTCCAGTTTCAATGCTTGTTATTTTTATCATAGTGAGTCAACTTTTTTATTTCGTCCATTTTTAGTCGACTATAAATCTAGCATTTTATTCTTTATTTGAGTCCAAGAAAACATCATTTTATTTGTCTAGTTTTAGTCATCAAAAACTGTCAACGTTTTAGTCTAGTTTTATTTATTTATTTATTTATTTTTGTCAGCAGATTATGTTGAAAATTTCAGATCTAAAATATTTCACATAAAATGTCCTCTCATCGGTTTGATGAAAAGCAACTTCACACACAATTCCAGTTGCTCAACAAGTGGCTACGATGGCTCCGTGCTACGAGCTAGTTAGCCAGCATCAGTTAGCAGTCGGATCAACACTATTGTTGGAACGTTCTAGCTGTTGGATCAATGTCAACGGGCCACGACAGCGGCACACAAAGGTGCGAAATGGGACCAAAGAAGGTGAGCACAGTTACGGAAGATGAAGTTGAAGATATGAAGAAATCTCTTCATTTTATTTGAGAATTTGATGGATGGAATTAAAGAACTCAAAAGGACAACAGAAAATGGCTACACTGGAGTGTCGACTTGCAGATCTTGAACAGTACTCAAGGATGACTGATGTTATATGTTAAAGAAAAATGCTGACATTGCCAGACAAGCAAGAATCATGGAAAAAACAAGGTTTGCTACACTCACGTGGTCATACGACTGAAAAGTATTCATCAAGTTGAACGGACCACCCGAGGAGGCCAAAAAATAAAAATCACAGAACTGAAAAAGTATCAAAGAAACCAAAACGGGGATCGGTAGGAAAATATGAATAGTGACTGTAGTCGGTAGTTTAGCTCTGCTAAATTTCTGATGCATTACAACAAGGACTAATATGGGTTTCGCTCCGATCACTCAACTACCATGGCATTAATGGAGTTAACTGAAGGAATGTGCACAGCCATGGATTAAAAAAAAAAACACGTTTTCATAAGCGTTTTTGTAGATTTACAAAAAGCATTTGACGTCAATATGGCATGCGAGGTGTCGCACATCAATGGGTTGCCAGTTATTTAAACAATAGAAAACAATATGTTGAATTCAATAGTATAGGCAATCAAAACACGGTTATGTAAATTGTGGGGTGCCCCAGGGATCAATTCTGGGGCCAGTACTTTTTCTTCTTTATGTGAATGATATTACAACCATTTCGAAATTGTTAAAATGTATTTTGTGTCCAGAGGACACCACTTTGTTTTATCCTGGGAATATATATATATATATATATTTAATGTATTACAAGTAATAGAGAAAGAGTTGAAGAATATTATGAAGTGGTTCAACGCTAACAGGATGTCTATAAATATGAGTAAAACCAGATTTATGATTTTCAGTTGTAGAAATATGGACGTCGAAGCAACACTGACATAGAAATAGAAAGGACTAATACAATTTAGTTTTTAGGTATCATTATTGATGAACATTTAACATGGAAATCGCATATGGAATATGTCAAATCGAAGGTGTCACAAACCGTAGCCGTGTTACACAAGGTCAAAGAATCATTGAACAAGAATGCTTTGTTATTTTTATATAATTCATTGATTGTTCCATACCTGACCTTTTGCATTGCAGCCAAAACCGACACTGAATCCATCTTTCTTTCACAGAAACTATTCGTGTTGTTTGCGGTTGTGGATACAGAGACCACACTAATGCATTATTTATACAACTAAAAACTTGTATGAATTGATGGAGTTTAACCGCCTTCAAATATTGTATCAAGCCCATCATGACATTTTACCAGTTAATATACAAACCAAATGTATAAAAAGGGAAAGTGAGTACAAATGAAGAGGAACAGACATTTTTTTCCAAACCTAAACATAGAACAAAAATAAATAAATTATGTATTTCAACTCAAGGTGTCAGTCTGTGAAATAATTTGGATTGTAAAACTAAATCTTCTCAATCTATTTGTGTGTGTGTGTGTTTTTTTTATGTATTAAAACACAATTATTGCAAAAATATATATAGCACAAGGACATAAAGTTGAATTATTTTGAATCATTTTATAGAATTGTTACACGTGTCATATGTTTTGACCGCTCGCTGTCATTCATTTTGTGTTGTTGTTTTACTTCTTTGTGTCCCTTTTCATTTCTTTTACTTTACTTTGAACTTCAATATTGCTTTATATTGTCTTATTTATTTTACAAATGAATGAAATAAATCGAATTGAACTATAATTTCCTTTTTCTTTTAACCTTTGACCTCCTGTCTGTCCCATGTGTTTTGTGCACGTGGCACTCGCTCGCTGCAGATTTGAAAGGGGGCGTGTCACTGTGTGTCACATGACAGTGTCACACTGTGACAGATTAGCAGAGACAAGATTTTATAGAATCATATCATTTTCATTCATTCTCATTTTTGTTCATAAACTAAAATGTCCATCGATTTTAGTCCAGACTTTATTAAGTGAAATACATTTTATACTAATTGAGTCCCCCTTATTGTTTATTAATGAGTGTTTTAGTCCGGGGGGAAATGTGCATTGACCAAATTATTTTTGTTTCGTTTTCGTTGACCCTTGTGAGGACAAGCGGTTAAGAAAATGGATGGTTTGATCGTTTTCGTTGACGAAATTAACACTTCTGTTGACTGCCACTTCCCGAAATGTTATCGCTCAAAAACAGCCACATGACAATGCTCCCATGTCAACAATAATCGGATGTAGGTTCAAATTGAATGTGCCTCAAAGTGTTCAATTCTCGTGAAGCAGCTGCCACAGGATTCAAACAAAAACAGCAACTATTTCGTGACGAGAGACACGGGAGAGGAGAGAGGAAGGTGACGAAGGATGCGCAACGAGCGGCAGAGGAGGAGGATGAAGAAGGTGTGTTTCAGCTCTTCCCTCAACCTGCTCCCCATCTAATTGTACCGCTCCTTATCTGTCGTAAGCCTATTCACAAAAAGCTCCACAGGGCACCGCTATTCCATGCCCACCCGTCTAATTCCAGATTAAATCGTCCCCTTTTCTCCGCCAGTAATTTATGGAAATAACAAGTAAGAAAAAGAGGATTTGAGTAATGACATCTTTAAAGTTGTCAGCATAATAGCGCAGTGGCTGGGGGAGGCTGCGGTGCAGCTGTTGCTGCACAAAAAGGATCCTTCCCTTTGTATCCGTCTTGTCTTCTTGTTTCACTCGTGGCTCACCTTCTTAACACGCCACTCTTCTGCTTCTACGTGACTAAGACATTTGATTCATGTGCTGTTTGATCTTAAAATCGTCCTACTGTCTCAACATGAATATCTTGAAATTGCACCCCAGCCACCCGTACATCCATCACTTACATTTTAAAGGGCATGTGAAACCCTTTTGACACTCTTTTGTGATTAAGGGCTTGTCGGGTCACGGGGGCAGCAGCTTTAGCAGAGAAGCCCAGACTTCCAGCCCTTTCCCCAGCCACTTCATCTAGCTGCTCCAGCGGGATCCCAATGAATTCCCACATAGCCTCTCCAGTGCGTCCTGGGTCGTCCCTGGGGCCCCAAGCCGCTGGGACATGCCCAGAACACCTCTCCAGGATGGCGTTTAGGAGGCCGAACTAGATGCCCGAGCCGCCTCAACTGGTTCCTCTCAACGCGGAGGAGTAGCGGCTCGACTCTGAGTCCCACTCGGATAACCAAGCTTCTCACCCTATCTCTAAGGGAGAGAGAGCCCGGAGACCCCGTGGAGGAAACTCACTTCAGCCGCTCGTATCCGGGATCAATGGCCAAAATTGCACACTTGATTGTTTTTTTTCTGTCATTCCCACCCACTTGGACGGACAACTGGCACGTCGCGGGTGAAGTCAGTGACTATGTGTCCGACCTCTGTGATGCGCATCACAAAAAGTTCAGTCCCACCTTGAGAGTTGTTTTGCCATTTGTTAAACGCGGCACAGACACGTCGACTTTACTCATAAGCGTAAGAACACAAACATGTTCGTTGCGCAGCCTTGGCAGTTGCGGAGCGGGGTGCGAATTCATTGAGCGTGTAATTGGGTTCGCCAGGAGTCTCCTGCCGTTCATTTTTGACCCTTTAGGGCAGTGGTTCTTGTCACCCTGGGACCTGCAGTTTCCTCAACCAACTTTTGTTTCCGATTTAGCCTTTGAAAAAAATAATAATAAACAACCGCTGCTCACATGCTCAACGTATCTTTCAGAGCATCTTATTAAGAGACTGAGGCTGAGCATGACACATTTTTTCAGGGCTGATACCGATGCTGATTATTAGTAGTCAAGGAGGCTGATAACTGATATTTGGAGCCGATATACATTTGTAGTCAAAAGGGACAAAAATATATTGGCGTCATTCCTTTTTTTTTTTTTTTTTTACTTTTTTTTTTTTGAAGAGCTCAGTATTGTTCATTCGGTAATGTCATCATCTTTGCTCATTCATTCATTTTTAATACAAATACCAATCTTGACTTTGCTGTAACGCCTTAAAGCTAATTATTAATTAATTAATTTTTCACGCTTTTCAAAATGCAGTTTTTTTGTTTTGTTTTTTAATCTCAGACAATATACTTAAATAAATATAATAAATACATTTAAATAATAATAATAATTAAATAATACATTTCTAAAAAAAAAAAATGTTCAGGGAGCTCCCAAGGTTACCAGGAAGTCTTAAAAAGTTAAATGGAAACTTAAAGAAGTAAATGGACGATATGCCACGGAGGAGGCGGGACTTCCGACTTCCGGCTTTTCACCCATCAACTTTGTTTCCGTTTCCGGTTTGCGACGTGTGGGCCACGTCCCAGAACTTGCGCTCCCGCCTTTGTGCCCCCTCGGTTGCGCGGTCCCGTCGACGGGTGCGAGGCTGCCAGTGTGTCGTGTCTGTCTCAGTGTCCGAATGATTTCAGATAGCCGAGACGCCCTCCCGCCGATGAGCGCGGTTGGGGGGCCCAGGGGTGGGGGTGCGAGTGTTGGAACGCGCCCAGCGGTGGCCGGAAACGGCGCTGATGTGTAAAACCCGGAAGTCGGAAGTCCGTGGCATCTCCACCATACCATATCTCAGTTTTTTAATGAATCAAAAAAAAAAATGAAATCTTTAACTTTCACATTTCTTTGTTGTAATGTCGAACAAAAGATTCAGAAGGTTCCCAGGGTCAGCAGCATCTCTTATCAAGTTAACTGAAAATTTTAATGAATAGTTCCCTGAGATTAAAATTAAAGATTTACCTTTGATCGGCCATCAGATTTTGAAAAGATGCCGATACATGCCAATTCATCAAAATGCCCAATATCGGCACCCTGGTCGATTATCGGTCTATCCCTAATACCAACCAACGCAAACAAACTGAAGAGTCGACAGTCGTCCTTCGACATTCTTCCTTGTTAAATCCGTTGGATTTGTTATCACACTTGTATGATGTTGCATTATTTACTCAAACTGAAACAGCTCCGTCCCGCATCCGCAAATTTAGAGCGGACTCGCAATTCCAAATCCTGATTTGGAAAGACGGCTTTGCCCTAACACGCGACAGTAAGAGCCAACACGCCATGACCTGCCGCCATAACTGTTATGCCTGCAACATATTTGAACTTTCCGGATGATTACAGCCCCAGCAAATGGTGGCCAGTCACTGACCTAGACCTGCAGGATGCTTCAGTGGGGGAAGAGGGCAGTAGGGGGGGGGGGGGGGGGGGGTGTTGGAAATAAAGCTGGCAATGGCAGGCAGCCTATCCAGGTCAATCCATCCATCACTGAGCAGTTACTCAGACGGAGGACATCTCCCCGACAGGGGTCTGAGTGCTTTGGGATGGAGATGGAGGAGTGAGAGAGTTATGGCATCAAGACCCTCCCCCTTCACTCCCGTCAACAACCTTGTCACTGGAGACCGGGTTCAGGTAGCAAGAGTGGGACATGACAAGCGCTATTACTTCTTCGCTATAAGTTTCCATTTCATACTTAGGCTCATTCTTGGCCGACAATGAAAAACACACGGAATTTGGCAGATGTACGGACATGGAAAACCTGTGCAAGGAAACATACATGATTGGTATGAATGGCCGCTGGAAATATCTTCAGTTAATTCCGTCAACGAAAACTCAACAAAAATAATTTCGTCAACACACATTTTTCACCGCACGAAAACTCGAAATTAGACGAGACTAAAACCCTTATTATTAAACAATAACTGGGACTAAATCAGCATGCATTTTTGTCGACTGACGAAGACGAGACGAAAATGTCCTTCACTTGAGAAAAACTGGACTAAAATCTATGGACATTTTGGTTCATGAACAAAAACAAGACAAAAATTATATGACTTGGTAAAATCTTGTCTCTGCTAATCTGTCACGTCTGTGACAGTGTCACACAGTGACACCCCCCCCCCCCTTTCAAATCTGCAGCTAGCGAGTGCAACGTGCACAAAAACATGGGAAAGACAGGAAGTGGATTCCCGGTGAACGGTTGAAAAAAAAAAGTCAATTATAGTTATAACGTAACATGAATCCAACGGCTATAATGGTCCAACAATAATGTTAATCCGACTGCTGACTAATGCTGGCTAACTTACTAGCTCGTAGCATGGGGAGCCATTGTAGCCACTTGTTGATATTCTGTCATTGTGTATCAAGTTTTTTGTTTTTCATCAAAAAGACAAAAGAAAATTTGATGTGAAATATTTTTAGATCCGAAAAGTTTAACCGAATCTGCTGACAAAATAAATATACAGGGGTTAATCGATTAACCTGACTATAACAAGACTAGAAAATGTTGATCATTTTTGTTGACTTAAACTACTTGGACTCAAATAAAGATTAAAATGCTCGATTTATATGGACTAACTAAAAATGGGATAAAGTTCCATCCATCCATCCATTTTCTGTACCGCTTGTCCTCACAAGGGTCGCGGGGGTTGCTGGAGCCTATCCCAGCTGGCTTCGGGCAGGAGGCGGGGTACACCCTGAACTTGTTTCCAGCCAATCGCAGGGCACACAGAGACGAACAACCATACTCACAATCACACCTATGGACAATTTGGAGTGTCCAATTCACCTGCCATGCATGTTTTTGGAATGTGGGAGGAAACCGGAGTACCCGGAGAAAAGCCACGCAGGCACGGGGAGAACATGCAAACTCCACCCAGGAAGGCCGAAGCCCGGATAAAGTTGACTAATGATATGATAATAACTAATAAGCGGGATTGAAACTGGACTAAAACTAAATGTAAAAATAACCGGACTTTAGGCTAATCAAAGTTCTCACCTGTGTGTGTCCGCTGATGGGCCTTCAGGTGGGAACTCTTGGTGTAAACCTTCCTGCAGCCATTGAACTGACAGCGGTGGATCCTCTTCTTGTTCTCCGGCAGCTCCGCGAGTACACACGGCACTGCCTCGTCTTCCTCTTTGACCTGGACCGGGAGCGGGTGCGCCGCCACCAGCCGGGCGGCGCTAAGCCCCACCTTCCTGGCCACCAGCTTGAGGGTGAGCGTCCCGTCGGCGGACGCCGTTAAGGATGGGCTGGATTTCACCAGGTGCCGGCCCAGTTCCGGCGAGGAGGGCGGCGTGAGGGAGGTGACGGCGCAAAGCTGCGCCTGGTGAACTCCTTCCATCCCTTCGGCGGGTTCTGGCACCTTTGGTTCGGTTTTTATTGAAGTAGCGGAGGGTAAGTTCTTCCGTGTGGGGCAGAGTAGCACTGTCGGTGGGCCGGGGGGCTCGTGCATGCCGGGGAGGAGAACGTCAGCGAGCTCCTCCTCGCCGTCCTCCTTCAGGTAAGCCGGGGTCAAGAGTCCGTCCAAGTCATGGTCGAAGAGCTCCGACAGACGCTTTGGCTCCGTCTGCAGATAACGCTCCAACTCCAGGCAGGTCTGCAGGAGATAAAAACAGGAGAAGGCTCACTCTGCGATCCGACTTCATAAACATCCGTCATCGGACACGCCGCCATCACGCACTTGTGGCCACTCCGCTCGCTCGGCTCATAACCAGAAATCTCTGACGTCGATTGCACGCTAACGTTTTTTTTAAGCGAATTTACTGAGATGTGCAAAACGGACACGCGACTTATGCCCGTTTCCATCTGTTCTTCTTTTATTGAGATGGGCCTCCGCCGCTGTAGGTGGCGCTATACACCAGAGATATGTGGCGCAACAGTCATTTCAAAGAAGAAGAACAGGAAGCGATGACGTCGTATTAGTTTGCTTTTGTAATTTTTTTTTTTTTTTTTTTACTTTTTTTTTTTTTTTCTGGTGGGGGGTGTCTGGTCGGTGCTGGATTTCGCCTTCCTTGGTTTTCTTCGGTCCCCTCGGGTCTCCTGGTGTTCGGTTTAGGTGAACGGTATGAGATTTTTTCTAATAGGTTTTCTGGTGAGCTAACAAATACACGCACGCACGCACGCACGCACGCATGCACGCACGCACGCACGCACGCACATACACATACTCACCCACACACACACACACACAAAAAAAAAAAATATATATATATATATATATATATATATATATATAAAAAAATAAAAAATAAAATAAAAAAAGAGCAATGATGATGACATTTCCGAATGAACAATACTGAGCTCTTAAAAAAAAATTAAAAAAAATGCTTTTGTAATTGTTAATGAACCGTAGCGTTTCTTTGCTTTTTTTCCATCTAAAATTGCATTAATATTCTTTTTATTTTTATTAATTCCCCAAAAGATTTCTGTTTGGTCGTCGCCCCCAAACTTTATCGTCCGACAATGCTTTGTGACTATAAACGTAAGCGTGACGTCATATCCGGTCAAAACATGCGACGTGTGTCCGGTTTTGCCAGCGTTTATTCGCAAAACCTGTTTCTATTGCCAAAATTTGCATTCGCTTCAAAATACACCCTCGAAGGCGTAAAAACGTTTTTGTAAATTTTGGGCCCTTTTTCGAATATCTAGCATTTCCATTCAGTTCGTTTTTTGCATTTCTTGACAATTGGAATCAAAATGGGTGTCTCGAAGCCCAACTACTGCTTGATTGCGAGCGCAATTGGAGATGTCCTGAACCGCGTGCCGTTTTTAATCAAACAAACATTTCATTGAGCTGTGACAAACACACACGTCAGCTTCTCGCGAGCTAATATCGGAAGATTTATTCCTCTGAATTTATAGTTGGCGTCATACCAATTACTGCCCGCACCGAATCATAAGAGTCCAAACAAAAGAGCCCTGATTTGCGCACACTGGCGTCCTGAGGAGTCAATTACTTTACTTCGATGAGGCGAGCTCGCCGGGGACGGAGGCGTCCGATGTCCAAGCATAAAAGCTATTATGCGCGCGGGCAGACGGCGGCAGTTTGATGCCGGGGCTCGTTGGTTGTGTTTCACTTGTAGCCGCTAACCTGTTTTGACAGCTGAGATGGCGGCGCGCGGCTCTGGCGGGTGCGTGCGACTCCCCCACTTCATTTGTGTGTAAATAGGCACTGACACACAGACGAGCTGCTCCCATTATCAGAAATAAGGTTGTACAGACTGAACACATCAGAGATATTTACACCCACACCACCTCCTCCCCCTCCTCCCTCCCCCCACCAACTCCTCTTCCATTCTTCCCTCCCTGTTTGCACCTTCTAAAAATAAAATCACACATTTCTCTTCTTTTTTTGGGGAGGGTGGGGCCTGTTGCCAAGGGAATGTATCTTCCAGGAACAAACGGGTGTCTTTTTTTGTTTTGTTTTTTGCAACGTTGACACGATTTGCATACTGACATCAAATTAAAAGCCACTGAAGACCACCCACCTCCTTCCCTGTGTCACACGCCTACATGATTTCTTCCTCACTGTGAAGGATTTAGAAAAGAACTGGATGCATGATGAATGCTGTGTACAAACGATATAAAAATGACAAACGTGCTGGAGTGATGTTTTCATATCCACATTCTGTTTTTGCCTGACTTTCTCAGCCCTCTCATTTGTGGTGGATTCCTCTTCCAAGGTGAGCACTAATTATACACCTAAAGCAGTCACTCAGAGAAGAATTTCTTCAGCAAAATGCTGAGGACTGCAAACCAAGGTGAGAGGGTGTTTGTGTGTGTGAGAGAGAGAGA